>NW_025838924.1:0-119725 GCF_002878395.1 Capsicum annuum | reverse complement strand
TCAGTGGTACATAATTTGTGTTAGATAATAGGCTTAAACTTTAGATGTGGATTGTGGTGGTAAGAATAGAAGCTTAAAATTAATGACGCACATTAAGTGGGAGTAAGTTAGAGGCTTTATTTGATGTGTGCAAGAGCCTAGGTTGGCAACTTATGAAAAAATGAGTGGATAATTGTGATTTATATATACATGAGGACTAGTGTTAAAATGATAAATTATGGCTGAGTCATTAAGTGGATAAGAGTGTTATGTATATAAGAATAAGTTGAACCCGAGGTAGCCTATAGTTAGATAAGGTTTAATGAGTAGAAGTGTCATGTTTACCAAGTTCATGTTCTTGAATTTCTTAGTATGAAGAATCCTAGAGAGCTGGTGTTCTTTAGAGCTGAATTGGAGAAAATATAGATAGATGATCTGAGCTCTTGGTCTAGCTTTAAAAACTTTGTTAAGTTCTAAGGGTATGTGATTAGAGGTTTAATGCTAGTATGTTAAGTAGTGGAGAATTAATTGTTATGTGATAAAGAGTGTGGATGTGTATGCTCATGAGAGTGTGAGTTGTAAGGTAATGGCTATAGAGGCCAGTAAATGTTAAGAGTAGCTTCCTAAAAAACAATGCCTTCAGAGTTTAGTTTATAGTGGGGAGTTTAGCATTTATGTGTATGGTGATACCCCTTTTTGTGTAGGGAGTTGTGGCTATAGATTTGATACGAGGTTATATCCACAAGTCTAGTTGTGACTTTGATCTAAGGGGGAGATTATGGACTAATGTTGGTCTTGAATTTTCTCATGGTGGAAAGTTTCAGGGAAGAGTCATGACAAATCTATTACTATTCAAGCAAACTCCTCTTACTTAAATACAAAAGTACATCTACCAATTTCTTATGTATTCAAATCATGCCTATTGCTAAGGTTTGAGTTCTCTGTACAATTATGTCCAAGTTCCAACCTCCAAACTAGAAGCAATAATGTCCCTCAAAGTTTTATGTTATGATGTTCATGACCCACAGATCCATCTCTTATATCATGCTTAGCTTTAAGGAACTATGCTTTCTATATATTAATATTTTATTTTATGTCAGGATTAGCTAGAGTGATAAAGTTTATGCAAACTCAGGGCTAGTTACAGTTCTTTAAATAAGGAGAAATCGCTTCAAGTGAAAATCCTTGTCTCAGTCATTGAATACATGAATTTTTCCTTTATGTTATACAACTCATGATTTATGCTCACATGTTTCTGACTGTGCCTAGTCCTAAGAACTCATGTTTTGTATGTTTACATCAAAAAAAATCTCTATCAATGATCTAGACATTTGATAAATGAAGAACTTTGTCCCTATTGCATCATATCTGGCATCTCATGCCCATCTTGAGTAGATGAACAAATATAGGTTATAATTGAATAGTGTTACTACCATTCTTGATGCTTGTTCTCTAGTCCCTCAGTGAACCTCCTTATATTAGTATGTTAGTAGTTATGGAAGCATAGAAATGTTTTAGATAACAGAGTGGATGTTTCATATTATTTTAAATTTTGGGTGACTACCTTGAGCTAAGGTTATATATGAAGAGGAAGGAGGAAGATAAGCTTATGTTATGTGAAATAATTAGGAAGTGGACATGTGATGAAAATCTTTGTGAGAGCGAGTAAAGTTCTTGATTTTTAGTGGGGAGGTCCATAAAATGGGTGTAGTAAAGATAGGCCTAAAGGTTGTGATTGATGAAAACACAAACCAATATGCTATGTTGTTAGTACTCCTTCAATTAAGACCTGAGGTTGTTGGATTATAGTGATAAGGTGAAGTGATATTCTTAATGTGATGTAGAGTACAGGGTCTCATAGCTTAAGTTAACACCTTTTAACTCTGGGTTAGGCCTCAACATAAAAGTATTATAGGGTGGGATTCAAGCTCTTGTGGTTAGGTGTGTTATGGGAGAATTGTAAGTTGAAAATGATGAAGTATGTTATTAATTTTTTAGGGCATAAATGAATAGTATCTCTAAGTTTAAGGTTTATTCGTTGTATCTTGTAAGATAGAGAATACATTTATTCCTATCTCTCACAAAACCTTATTTCATGTCTAGTATCAATGTAAATCAAGACCTATGATCACTAGAAAAACTCATGCCTTATGTTGTGATGATCATGATCCCTAGAACTCATGTTCAAGGTCATCTCTATGTCAATTCTTCTTATCTCATTCTTCATGCTTACACGATTTATTTGGGGTTATTAAGAAGTTCTTTTGATACCTTCGCATATTTTATTGAGGAAAAATATTCAATGTGAGGTTACGTTCTTTATTCTATACTTTTAGAGCTTCAATAAATTCCTACCCATCATTTGAGGATGAATGATCCCGGGGGGGGGGGGGATAATGTAATATCCCATAGTTATAATGCTCAAATAATGCATTCAAAATGAGCCTTAGGACCCTCCATTTCGATGATAGACCATGTTTAGATATTGTGGTTTGTGTTGGGGTGCTTTAAGGGCTTAAAAGTGCGTGTGCATCATGAGTTGGACCCTCCACAAAGGCCTTGCATCATGAAACAAATGCAAATAGCCACAGGATGGGGTTGGCTTTTGGCGTGCACCGCCAACCCTTAGGTTAGCTATGGCTATGCACCACCAACCCTAAGGTTGGCTTTGGCTGTGTGCTATAAGGAAAAAGCCAAGCAGCATAAGTTTCTCTATTTTGTTCTATTTTAAGGGCGTTCATGTCTTTTTACACCCTATAACCGTTCCTAATCTTTTATGGATAAAATTATGGTTTTAACATATGTTATTTTGCTTCTCAAAATCCTCAAATCATCTTTCTTAAGCAAAAGAAGAGAGACTAACTAGGGTTTAAGGAATTAAGCTTCAAGGGGCAATTTTCTCAACATTTTGGTTTATTCAAAGGCATGTGGGACTATCCTAAACCTCATCGGCATAGTTATATTTTCTTAACAAGTTTTAAAGTCAAGAAATTATGTATATAAGAAGGGTTTTAAAAACACTTTGAAGAACATGCATCGTGAACCCATTTTTATGAGATTATCATGATGTTTTTCATAAATTTGAATTATATTCATCTATTTATACGTTATATGTTTTTGAGAATAAATAGGTGTAACACCCCAAAAAATGCAAATCAGTATTAGCGCCATATTTCAAGCTTATGCATAGTACATCATGGTTCTTTGGTAGTTTCATGATCAAGTTTAATGTCAATCAAGGTCTCAAATACGTCCTAGCTATTAGGCGAATCAAAATATTCCTTATCGATTGAAGTCTTGGAAAGGATATTGGTATAGTCTACTTCAAATGAGCATATCTCTTGTTATACTATGAATTTTTGAGCTCATGACCCACTAATAGATATATAATTGAATTAGCTTTCCAACGATACCGATTTCGCCCAAATATGATATCGGGGCAAAACGTTATACCCATTTTACTCCAGCATGTTAGCCTGACAACAAAGTGATGACATTAGTTGACGGCTTATCACATATCTGACGACTTATCAGCTAATGTCGTTAGGCTTAGGAAGAAAGTCATAAATTCCAGCATCAAGTGATGACATAAGCTGACGGCTTATCACATATGTGACGACATCAGCCTAGTGTCGTCAGCCGTAGCATTCAGCATTTTCTAAATGGTTTTTGAGGGGTATTTTGGTATTTTTCCCTTCACCCCAAAGCTCCATAAACACTGAATTCAACCTTCATTTCACCAAAATACATTCTTTTCTCTCAAATTCTGTCAAGAACAAGAAGAGGGGTTTCCAATTCAAGATCCAAATCTCAATTATTCTTCCATCAATCTTCCTAAATCAAGTATCACGGTATGTCATGTGTTGATTCATGGGCCCCTTTCACCCATGAAGCTCAAGAATCTCTTTTCAAAATACAAGATTTGTGTAATTATAAAAATTCATGATATAAATAGAATTGAAATTTATGTTCATGATGTTGTAGGGTTTTGATTCATGTTTTAAATTACATATTCCAATGATTGATTCTAGTATATGAAGATTTGCTAAATAATCATGATAAACCCACTTCAATTTACAAGTTGATTGATGCATCCATGATTATTAAATGTGTTCATGATTGTATAACCAAATCATGCTCCCATGTGTTTGAATAAATGCCTATGTGAAGGAAAAGTGCCATACTAGTATAATAATATGAAATCTCCATTCATGTACAAGTTTATGCATGTCAAGTGTTTGATGAAATGTCTTAGTAAATGAAGAATGGATATATGTGTAGCCAATATGGTGCTTTGATATATATGAAGATGCTAACACATTTGAGACTTTTAACTGAGAATAATTGCAAAGTCTTAAGAAACTTTTGTCATTTTAGAATGTTTTCTCTTTGATATTGCAATAAAAGTCAAGATGCAAGAGAACCAACAATAATGGAAGTAAAAAAGTTGATTTCTGAGCAAGTAGAGAGGAAAGTATAGCTGACAACTTGTCTGATAAGTCGTTAGCCTTGTGATAATCTATCAGTGTTGCTGTCTTCCATAGAAAAAGAATGAGATTCAGCTGGAAGAAGTGACGACAACCTGTGATAGGCCGTCAGAGTTGTGATAAGCCATCAGGATTAGGTAGTGCTTGAGAACTTGAAGTGAAGAAGCAATGAAAATTCTAATAAGTCATCACATGTCTGATAGGCTGTCAGGATTTATCGTTAGCTAAAGACATAACTTGTTTAAATATGAAGAGGAGCTGACGGCATTCTTGATAAGGTATCAAACTCCTGATAAACTTTTACACATGTCGTCGTCTGTCCGAGAAAATTTTGTGATCTATGATTTTGTTTTCATAATTAGGATGAAGTATTTAAATCATATGTTAGGGTTTTCTAATCATAAAATGGGGCAGAACATCTTTAACTTATTCCAAAGAAAAAGGCACCTTTTTTGGGGTTCAAAACTTAGAATTCAATTTTCAACTCTTCTATTTGGTTGTGGGGATTTTCTCTTGAAGTTAGAAGAGAATCTACTTTAGAATTCATCTTTTGTAAGTTTAATTACTTTGAATGATGATTACAATTGTTGCTATCTCTTTTTTTCTCATGTGGAACTAAACCCACAACTAGGGTTGTGGGATCTATGATTATTCCCCCATGGATTTAATAGTTCGTTAGGGTTTGAGTGATTGTGGGGACATCTTGATAATTCCTTTGTTTTGATTATTATTTATTGGTTGCAAATAATAAATTTCGTCGTATGTTGATTTGCTCGAACTGAGAAATAAACTAAAGGTAGCGAATTATCAACAAGGATTTGGGAAGGTTAAGCTCCCATCTAATGATTAATGTTGTAACAACATTGATCAACTTGAGATAAAATCAATATGAATAGAATGATTTCCTAAGTTTTAGAGAATTAGGGAGTTCAACATCTACGTAGGTTGAGAAACACTTAGATGGACTGTCAAAACTGATAAATTGGTGTTTCCCACAAGTCATGAGAATCCAGTACTACAACTATCATTCAATGAGCGGTTAATAATCATAGTGATCACAACTCTAGTGTCTCTATATCATTGATTTGAAATATTATAGTTTAAGCTTTGAGTTCTATAGCGAATTGAAGTGTTAATAACTTTTGTTCAATCATTAAAAACCCCTACTTAGCTTTTCGTATCATTTGTTTGAATTTAACTTTTAACTATAGTGTCAAATTACTTTAATCACCACTCACATTGTGCCTTATGGATTCGACCCCAACTCTAAAGTTGGGTAAATATATTGTCGATGACCACCTTGCACTAAATTGTTATGTAAGTTGAGCGTTATAAAAAATGGTACCGTTGCCGGGGAACAATTTGGCATATTGATTTGGTTTGGAATTTACTTACTTACTTGAATTCAAACTTGTAAATATTTTTTTAGTTTATTTTTTATTTTCTTTTATTTTTATTTTTCTCACACCTTTCTTGAGATGTCAGCCTTGATAGATGGTTTTTTGAGTGATGACAATTCTTGTTATTATTGTAGGTGACCACATTATAAGGCTTACTATCCAGATTTAGATGGAAGTGCATGGATGGGACCTTCACAATATGATACAGATACTGTTCAAACTGGGAAATTGACTGCAACTTGGTGTTTGGCTTGTGGTCAAAGTGATCATTCTAAAGATATGTGTGCTGCCATAATTCAAATGAGCAATTTAGACAAATTGATGAAATGAATTTTAGAGTCTCAAACATAGTTATGGGCAGAGCTGAAGGAGTTACCACTGCTACCATGTCTACAGAGGCTAAACAAAGAAGAATATGAGGAGGACATTAGCCAATTTATTGAGAAAACACAAGAATCACAGCCACTCAATTGTCATCTTGATCTTGAGACTGATATTGAGCAGGTGAATAAAAGTGAAGGTGTTGAGGATAGCGTAAATTTTAAAGTAGGATTTGTTGGTCCCCGTTCAAAGCACTTTTTACATTACGTTTAGATGATATCTTGTCTGTTGAATTATTTAGAATAGTAGAAGAGTGTGAAGATAAGGAACAAGAATCCTATATTCTTGATTTTACATTAGACAAGCAACATAAAAACACACCTCACTTTAAGGCTGAGTGGTTTACCACGCCTAATCAATTACTTGACGTCTTAATTTTTATACCACCCCTTATAATCGAGGTAAGAATATGAATCTAAGTTGGGGGTGAAATTCATATCCTCAAAGTGGAGGAAAAAATTGAGTTGGGTTATGCCACGACACTAAATTAGGCACTGCTTGGGAGGCAACCCAAGGTATTTTATTGTTTGAATTTGTATTATGTGATTGACATCAAATCTTCACGCCCATGGTGCCACAGGTATATTTCTAACTCTCTTAGTTTAGTTTGACGCATTGGGGACATTGCATGATTTTAAGTTGGGGGTGGGGATACTTGTAGGTGTTCATGTCCTCTTGGGGTTTTTGTTGCCGTGCCTTTTTTCCTTGGAGTCTTGTTCCTAGTAGAGCTGGCAAGTTTAGGTGTATTCTGTTTGTTTTGTGATGTGTTGTGGCTAACTGGGGGAAGAATAAGTATCTAGGATAGTTGACATATTTTTATTGATTTTTCTTGGAATGATAAATACCTCTCCAATTGTCTATCTGGTAACTGTGTGATGTGCATCTATATGTGACTACTGTGAATCTTTTTATGGCATTAGTACTAGGGACATGATAATCACTGCTAACAATTGCATGAACTGAATGGGTAGTAGCTTGTGATGTACGTTTGTGTCATGTGTGTGTGAGATACTACCTAGTTCCCGTTATGTCTTAAATCCAGAGCTTGCCTGATTGGTCTTGCCTTGGTTGTATAATAGTAGTTAGGAAAGGATCATAGGTCATTGTTGATATTAGTCCACTTTTAGCCTAAATGACCTTCCATGTGCGAATAATATCCCTTGATCCTGATTTTGACCCTGAATGCCTATTCTTTTTATTATACCTATCACTTTCCCAGTTGTATCATAATGAACCTTTTTTGGCCCTAGTTCTCCTTGGACATTATGCACTTTGACTTAGGTAAATAGCCTAAGTTGAGGGTGGCTATCATAGGGGTGCATGATGTAAAGTGAGTATGAAGAAGGGTAATAAAAAATATACAAGGCTGGGTGTGGTAGAAAAAGAATGAAAAAAGAAAAGTTGTGAAAAAAAAATGAATGAATAAAAATTACACCCATCTTGAATGTTCTTTAATCAAGAAAGGGAGAAATAAGGTAAAGGTTGATAAGCGAGACCCCAAAAATAGTGTAGTGCCAAGGAGGCTTAGTTAGTTTAAATATCCTTGTGTATCATACCAGTCCCAAGCCTACATTATAAGCTGAAGAAAACTCCTATAGTGATCCTATCTTAACTGTCTGAAAGCTTCGGTAATGAAAATAAGGGCAAACTTATGCTATTTCGTATACATTGGCTGGAACCTCTTTCTGAGAGTGAGTGTCTCTTGACCGTCCCCGCATTGACATGCTTGAGTTCACATATGAGTGAGGAGGGACCTCTTTGTTGTAAGGGCACACTGGTTACGTTGCTAGTTGCTAACTTATTTGGATAGTGTAATCTTGGTACATGCATGTTTGTTGTTGCTGAATTGATCCCATATCTTGATTCCTGTGTGTCGCATTGTTTTTCTTCAATAATATACATAGTTGTTTTTTAAATTAATTGACCTTGGAGATGGTGAAGATGTTTTAAGATAATATGGATGGTTGACAGCTGAATGTACTTTGTATCCTCTTGGTTGTGTTTTAGTTGCTTGAGGACAAACAATTGTTTTAAGTTGAGGGTGTTGATGTGTGAGCAGATGCTAACACATTTGAGGCTTTTAACTAAGAATAATTGCAAAGTATTAAGCAACTTTTGTCGTTTTTTATTATTTTCTCTTTGATATTGCAGTAAAAGTCCAGATGCAAGAGAACCAGCAATAATGGATGTAAAAGAGTTGATTTATGAGAAAATAAATAGGGAAGTATAAATGACGACTTATCTGATAAGTCGTCAGCCTTGTTATAAGCTATCAAGTTGCTGTCAGCCTTAGACAGAGAATCAGATTCAGCTGTAAAAAGTGACGACAACCTGTGATAGTCCGTCAGAGTTGTGATAAGTCGCCAGGCTTGTTGTCAGGATTAGGTAGTGCTTGAGAACTTGAAGTGAAGAAGCGATGACAATTTTGATAAGTCATCACATGTCTGATAAGTCGACAGGCTTCATCGTCAGCTGAAGATAGAACTTGTTCAAATGTGAAGAGAAGTTGACTACATTCTTGATAAGGCATCAAACTCCTGATAATCCATCACACATGTCGTCGTCTATCTGAGAAAATACTTTGATCTGTGATTTTGTTTCCATAATTTGGATGAAGTATTAAAACCATATATTAGGTTTGTCTAATCATAAAAATGGGGTGGAACATCTTGAACTTATTCCAAAGAAAAAGACACCTTTTTTGGGGCTCAAAACTTAGAATTCAATTTACAACACTTTGAATTGGTTGTGGAATTTTCTCTTAAACTTAGAAGAGAATCAACTTCATACTTCACCTTTTGTAAGTTTAATTACTTTGAATGATGATTACAATTGTTGCTATCTCTTTCTTTCTCGTGTGGAACTAAAATCCACAACTAGGGTTGTGGGATCTATGATTATTCCCCCATGGATTTAATAGTTGGTTAGGGTTTGAGTTATTGTGGGGACATCTTGATAATTCCTTTGTTATGATTGTTATTTATTGGTTGCAAACAATAAATCCCGCCTTATGTTGATTTGCTCGAGCTGAGAAATAAACTAAAGGTACGAATTATCAACAAGGATTTGAGAAGGTTAAGCTCCTATCTAATGATTAATGTTCTAACAAGATTGATCAACTTTAGATAAAATTAGTATGAATAGAATAATTTCCTAAGTTTAAGAGAATTAGGGATTTCAACATCTAGGTTGGTTAAGAAACACTTAGATGGACTGTCGAAACTAATAATTTGGTGTTTCCCACAAGTCATGAGAATCCAGTACTACAACTATCATTCAATGAGGGGTTAATAATCATAGTGGTCACAACTCTAGTTTCTCTATATGATTGATTTGAAATATTGCAGTTTAAGCCTTGAGTTCTAAGGCGAAATGAAGTGTTAATAACTTTTGTTCAATCATTAAAAACCTTTATATTAATTTTTCGTATCATTTGTTTGAATTTAACTTGTAGTTATTGATTTAAATTAGCTTAATCACCACTCACATTGTTCCTTGTGGATTCGACCCCAACTCGAAAGTTAGGTAAATATATTGACGACAACCGCCTTACACTAAATTGATGAGTAATTTGATGGTATTGACACCCTTCTAATTAGGATTACAGATTGGACCCCAACATAACTATATTGCATTATTTGGGGCATGTCGATTAGATGACTACTTCCCACAGTTTTAGTTACAGATTAGGACTTTTAGATAGAATCATCCAGTCTCAGTAATAGAACTCAGATAGTTCTATAGAATTTAGGATTATCAGATGCAGTCACCTTAGAACAGAACAGAACTCAGCTAGTTCCATCAGAAATGATACTGTCAAATCCAGTGGCTTAGTATTAGTTATTTTAGTTATATGGTTATCAGTATCTTATGTTACCAGTACTCAGATTCAGTAATAATGTTATCACATACTCAGTTATAGTTATTATGTATTCACTCATATATTCTCATATTTATGTTGTTCAGTCAGTTAGTATTGTTCATACATGTGAACCCTTTGCAATCAGCCTACCTCACATGTATACCAGTACTCAGCAGTCAGAGTCAGCAGTGAGTCCTCATCCTTTGAGGAAATGAGCATTATCTTATCATTTTAGTACTTAGCTTATTTCAGTTTATGGAGTTAGTTGGGGACATTTCCTATCAACTGCTTATTCAGACAGTTAGAGGTTTTTCATACTATCATGTTCATTCAGTTTATTAGTTTGTTTTGGGTATTTCATACCCCACACAGATGTTATATTTTATTAGATATTCTATATCAGTTTTGAACCTTACGGCCTTACGGCCTTTATTTCCATATTTACACAGTATATTATGTAGTGTTCAGGTACAGATATCAGTCATAGGTTATGTTGTGGTCCTTTGCGGTCATGAGCACTGTGTAGCATTCTGGGTACCAGATTTGAGGTATTACAAACTTGGTATCAGAGCCTAAGGTTCAATAGTGTCCTAGGAAGTCTGAAAGCCGTATCTAGTAGAGTCTTACACTTGAGTGTGTTGTGCGCCACATTTATGTGCAAGAGGCTATAAGATGTTTTATGAATAGTTTCCCTTCTTTTAGTATTCAAGTCATGCTAGTGAGCATAATCTCAATCTAATCTCTCAGTCTAATCTATTTCTCCCTTTCTTCTACAGAATATGCCTCCTAAAAGAAGAAATGGAAATCAGCCAGCCCTTCAGCCCAAATATCCTTTGGGCGAACATATTTCTCATACAGAGTTCAGAGTTGTATTCACTACTCTTGCTTAGTCAGTTGCTGCTCAGAATGAACGACCAACTGTTATTTCGGCCAACCTAGTGGCTAATTCAGTTGCAGCCAAGATTCGGGACTTCACCCGAATGAATCCTCCATCCTCTCTTGGATTTAAGTCAATGAGCAACCTCAGAAATTCATCGATCAGGTTTAGAAGGTTACAGACATCATGGGGGTTACTCCTAGTGAAAGTGCTGAGCTAGTTTCATATTAATTACAGGATATTGCCCACACTTAGTACAAGCAGTGCAAGTCAGAAAGGTCAGTTGATGCAGGACCTATAGAGTGGAAGGAGTTTGTCACCGCATTCTTAGAGAGCTTCTTTTCCATAAAGCTGAGAGAAGCTAAGGTGTTAGAATTCATCAACCTCAGGAAGGGCAACATGACGGTGAAAGAGTATTCTCTTAATTTTACTCAATTAGCCAGATATGCCCCTCATGTGGTTACAGACGGTAGGGCTAAAATGAGTAAGCTTGTTTTTGGGATGAATGATAGTGTGGTCAACAAGTGTAGGTCTCCGATGATGAATAGTAACATAACTTTAGCCAAGCTTATAAATCATGCTCAGCAGATAGAGGAGCGAAAGATTAAGATGAGGGAGAAACAGAATAAGAGAGCAAGGATAGGTAGTTTCAACTTTGCTCAGCCAAATTCAGAAGGAGGAAACCATTATCAGTTTCATCCTAAGTCATCAGTTCCATCTCTTTTTTCATCTAGTGCTCCAGCTCTTAAGTTCAGGGATGGTAATAGAGATAGGGCGCCAGGCTCTAAGTCTCAGGGCAGTGTCAGCAATACCCTAACTAATCCCCTTTGTCAGACTTGTGGTAAGAACGACAGGGATGTTTGTAGAGCTGGCAGTGATTTCTCTTTTGAATATGGTAAGCCAGGCCACAGAGTCAGAGATTATCCCTAGTCAGGTTATCAGTGTCAGCAGAACTATTCCTCAGCACAGTCCGATCGCCCAAATCAGGAGGGTACCACTTCTAGTCTACTAGTGCGCAACGCCCAAACAAACTTTATTCTCTCCAGTCCCCACAGGATCAAGAAAATTCTCCTGATGTTGTTATTGGTACGTTATAAATCTTTCACTTACATGTTTATACTTTGCTAGATCTAGGTATTTCATTGTATTTTCTTACTCCTTATATAGTAGGTGATTTTGGAATTATTCTATCAAAGCCCTTGTTAGTCTCTACCCCAGTGGGTAAGACATTTATAGCCCGATGGGTATACAGGAACTATCCAGTTATGATATTTTAAAAAAGTCACTTTAGTAGACTTATTTAAATTAGAGATAACTGATTTTGATGTCATTCTCGGTATGGATTGGTTTGACTCCTACTATGCCACAGTCGACTGCAGAAATAGAATAATCCAGTTTTGGTTTCTGAATGAACCCATCCTAGAGTGGAGGGGTAATACTTCAATGTTCAGAGGTCAGTTTGTTTCCTACCTTTAGGCAAGGAAAATAATGTCTAAAGAATGTGTCTACCATCTTATTTGAGTTAAGAACACTAGTTATGAAACTCCCAATCTTGATTCAATCCCAGTCGTGAATAAATATCCAGATGTCTTTCTCGAAGATCTTACCAAAATTTATCCCAAAAGGGAAATAGACTTCGGCATTGATCTTCTTCAAGATACTCAGCCTATATCTATTTTCCCATATAGAATGGCACTAGTAGAACTCAAAAAATTAAAAGAGTAGTTGAAGGATCTCTTAGATAAGGAGTTTACCAGGCCCATTATGTCCCCGTGGGGTGCACTAGTCTTATTCGTGCGCAAGAAAGATGGTTCTCTCAGAATGTGCATTGATTACCGTAAGTTCAATAAAGTCACGGTCAAGAACAAGTATCACTTCCCCATATTGATGACTTGTTTGACCAACTTCAGGGTTCCAGTTATTTCTCTAAGATAGACCTCAGATCAGGCTATCATCAGCTCAGAGTCAGGGAATATGACATTTCAAACTCGGTATGGTCACTTCAAATTCCTAGGCATGTCCTTTGGTCTTACTAATGCCCTAGCAGCTTTCATGGACTTGATGAACTGGGTGTTCAAGCAGTACTTAGACATGTTTGTTATAGTCTTCATAGATGATATTCTGGTCTATTCCCGCAGTAAGCGTGATCATGTAGAACATCTCAAAATTGTACTTCAGACTTTCAGAGATCATCAGTTATTCACCAAATTTAGTAAGTGTGAGTTTTGGATAAGGTCAGTAGCATTCCTTGGTCATATTATTTCCTGTGATGGCATTAGGGTTGATTCTCAAAATATCAAAGTGGTAAAAAACTGGCCTTGCCCTATATCTCCATCAGATATCAGGAGTTTCTTGGGTTTGGCTAGCTATTATAGATGGTTTTTTGAGGGATTTTCTTATATTGCATCCCCTATGTCCAGATTGACTCAGAAGAAGGTCAAGTTTCAGTGGTCAGATCCTTGCGAGAGGAATTTTCTGGAGCTAAAGACTTGACTTACCTCAGCTCTATTCCTAGCTCTTCTAGATGGATTAGATAGGTTTATAATATATTGTGATGCATCCAGAGTAGTTGAGGTTATGTCCTCATGCAGCATGGTAAGTTCATAGCCTACGTCTCCAGATAGCTTAAACCCCATGAAAAGAATTATCTGACTCATGATCTTGAGTTAGCAGCTTTAGTATTTGCTTTAAGGATTTGGAGGCATTATCTATACGATGTTCATATAGATGTGTTCATAGACCATAAGAGCCTTCAGTATGTATTCTCTCAGAAATATTTTAACCTCCGCTAGAGAAGAAGATTAGAGCTCTTGAATGATTATGACATGAGTATCCTTTATCATCCGAGAAAGGACAACGTAATGGCCGACTCTCTCAGTAGAATGTCTATGGGTAGAGTTTCTCATGTTGAGGACAGTAAGAAAAAGTTAGCTCAGGAAGTCCATCAGCTTGCTAGACTAGGTATTCGCTTTGTCGATATAGAGAAGGGTGATGTATGGGTTTGGAGTAGTTAAAAATCATCTCTAGTTTCTAAGGTAAAAGAAAATTAAGATAGAGATCCTAGTCTAGTCAAGCTAAAAGAGTCAATCAAGGATCAGAAGGTTGAGGTTTTCTCCCAGGGGGAGATGGTGTTCTGTGTTTTCGGGTCGTCTGTGTGTTCCAGGTGTAGATAACTTGAGGCAGCAAATTCTTGCAAAAGCACATGGTGCATGCTAATCTATTCATCCACTGGCCACAAAGATCTACCACAACTTAGGGGAGATTTATTGGTGGAGTTGGATGAAAAGAGATGCTGCAGAGTTTGTGGCTAAGTGCTCTATATGTCAGCACTTTAAGATAGAGCATCCAAAGCCTAGTGGTCCCATGCAAGAGTTCATTATTCCCACTTGGAAATGGGAAGAAGTGAACATGGATTTTTGTGATGGGTTTGTCATATACTCGCCGTCAGCATAATTCAATTTAGGTCATTGTAGATAGGATGACCAAATCAGCTCATTTTCTTCCAGTTCATACCTCTTACATGGTATTCTATTGTCCATTATTTCAAACAGAGATACCCATTTTACCTCTCACTTCTGGAAAGCATTCCAAAAGGGTCTTGGTACCTAAATTCATCTCAGTACAACCTTTTATCCCCCAAAAAATGGTCAAGTAGAAAGGACCATTCAGACCTTGGAGTATATGCTAAGGGCGTGTGCAATTGATTTCAAGGGAAGTTGGGATGACCACTTGCCTTTGATTGAGTTTTCATACAAGAACAGCTATCATTCCAATTTCAGATGGCTCCATTCGAAGCTCTCTATGGTAGGAGATGCAGATCTCTAGCCGGTTGGTTTGAAGTTAGTGAGGCCTCAGTCATAGGGTCTGACTTGGTATTTGATGCCTTAGAAAAAGTTTAGTTGATCAGAGAGAGACTTTGAGCTGCTCAGAGATGACAGAAGTCTTATGCAGATGTATGCAGAAAAGATCTCAAGTTTGAAATTAGTCACTTTATCTATCTAAAGATCTCTCCCATGAAGGGAGTAAAGAGATTCAGCAAGAAGGTGAAGCTTAGTCCCAGATATGTCGATCACTTCAAAATTCTCAGTCACTTCAACAAAATATCTTATGAACATGCATTGCCTTCAGATCTAGCCTCAGTTCACCCAGTCTTCCATGTCTCTTTGCTCAAGAAGTGCATAGGTGACCCAGCAGATGTAGTCCCTATTCAGAGAATAGATGCTCAAAATAGTCTCTCTTATGAAGAAATTCCAATCAAAAACCTTGACTACCAGATTCATAGACTAAGGAACAAAGAAGTCCCTCTAGTCAAAGTTCATTGGCGGAATCAGTCCGTTGAGAGAGCTACTTAGAAAGTAGAAGAAGACATGCAAACCAAGTACCCTCACCTCTTCTCCACAAACTCAGACTTAGCTCAAGGTAATAATTTTCCTTAAGATTATTTAGTTTCATATTCATATTTCTATTATAAACTTGGTACTAAGTACCATTATATATTCAGTCATGCATTCATGTGCCAGCTCAGTCACGTATTCGTGCATCAGATATGAATGTTCAATATGATAAAAACAGCTTATTAGTCATGTTAGTAATGAAATCATGCTTCAGTTATGCATGTCCAGTATGTACTTTCAGTTATCATTTCTCTCAGTCTAATCAATCTCATTCGAGGACGAATGTTTCCAAGGGGGAGATATTGTAATAACCCAAAAACTGCAAATCTATATTACCGCCATATTTTAAGCTTATGCATAGTACATCATGGTTCTTTGGTAATTTCATGATCAAGTTTTATGTCAATTAAGGTTTCAAATACGTCCTAGCTAATAGGCGAATCAAAAAATTCCTTATCAATTGAATTCTTGGGAAGGATATTGGTATAGTCAACTTTAAGTGAGCATATCTCTCATTATACAATAAATTTTTGAGCTTATAACCCACCAAAAGATATATAATTAAATTACCTTTTCGACAATACCAATGTCGCCCAAATTCGATATCAGAGCAAAAAGTTATATCCATGTTACTCCAGCATGTTAGCCTGGAAACTAAGTAACGACATTAGATGATAGCTTATAACATCTAAAAACTTATTAGCTAATGTCATCAGCCTTAGGCAGAAATTCATAGATTCCAGCATCAAGTGACGACATAAGCTGATAGCTTATCATATATGTGATGACATCAACCTACTGTCATCAGCCGTAGAATTCAGCATTTTTCAAATGTTTTTGGAGGGTTATTTTGGTATTTTTCCTTCACACCAAAGATCCATAAACACTGAATTCAGCCTCCATTTCACCAAAATACATTCTGTTCTCTCAGATTCTCTTAAGAACAAGAAGAGGGGTTTCCAATTCAAGATCCAAATCTCAAGGATTCTTCTATCAATCTTCCCAAATCAAGTATCAAGGTATGTCATGTGTTGATTCATGGGTCCCTTTCACCCATGAAGCTCAAGAATCTCTTTTCAAAATACAAAATTTGTGTATTTATGAACGTTCATGATTTAAATAGAATTGAAATTCATGTTCATGATGTTGTGGGGTTTTGATTCATGTTTCAAAATACATATTCCAATGATTGACCCTAGTATATGAAGATTTGCTTGATAATCATTATAAACCTCCTTCGATTTACAAGTTGATTGATGTATCCATGATTATTAGATGTGTTGATGATGGTATAACAAGCATGCTCCCCATGTGTTTGACTAAATGCCTATGTGAAGGAAAAGTGCCATACTAGTATAATAATATGAAATCTCCATTCATGTACAAGTTTATGCACATCAAGTGTTTGATGAAATGTCTTAGTCAATGAAGTATAGATTTATGTGTAGCCATTGTGGTGCTTTAGATCTTGTACTTCATGAAATCTCCAACTTATTGTATTATGGATTGTGATGTTGGTCATGTATTCAAGAAAGTCATTCTTTGTCAGCTTTTCCCATCGAGTCCTAGCGGTACTTGTACTTGAAAAATATAGTTGTGTGCCTAGAGTTAGTGTCATGTTTTCACGATATCGCCAGTCAAGCCATGATCCATAGAACTCATTCAGTCATGTGACTCAAGAAATCTCAGTAATACAGTAATCTCAGTACTATTTTGTCAGTCAACAGAAACTCAGTTAATTTACTCCAGTTCAGTTTAGTAATCCATGTTCATTATCTATTCAAATAGGAGTAAGAATTAGCACCGAGTGAACCCAAGGATGGGAACACACACTGTCAGATGAGGGTGTGATTCTTAGAAGTCATCCTTGTATTCCAGAACTATGTAGCTGACATAAGTTGAGACATCAGCACCATCAAACGAGGGTTGTTGAGGTGGATAAACACTGTCAGATGAGGGTCCCACCATTTCCTTTTAGGGACACTATTAGATGAGGGTCACCCACAGCTTGTCATTACCAGTGGAGTGGTATTGACCCCTTCCAATTGGGGTTACAGATTGGACCCCAACATAACTATATTGCATTATTTGTGGCATGTTGGTTAGATGAATACTTCCCATAGTTTCAGTTATAGATCAGGACTGTCAGATATATTCATTTAGTCTTAGTAATTAAACTTAGATAGTTTTACAAAATTCAGGACTGTTAGATACAGTCACCTCAGAAGAAAATGGAACTCAGTTAGTTCTATCAGAGACTAGAATGTCAGATACAGTCGCTTAGTATTAGTTATTTTAGTTATACGATTATCAGTATATCTTGTTATCAGTACTCAGATTTAGTAATCATGTTATCATGAACTCTATTATAGTTATTCTGTATTCACACATGTATTCTCACATGCATTTTGTTCGTTCATTTAGTATAGTTCATGCATGTGAACCCTTTGCATTCAACCAACCTCATATGTATACCAGTATATTTAATCATACTGATGCATTTGCACTATGGTGTTTTATACCATAGGTTTAGAAGCACGAGCTCTAGAGCATTAGTAAAATTCAGTACACAGCAATCAGAGTCAGCAGTTAGTCCTCATCCTTCGAGGACATGAGCATTATCTAATCATTTCAGTACTTAGTTTATTTTAGTAGTTGTTGTTAGTTGGGACATTTCCCATCAACTCTTTATTCAAACAGTTAGATGTTTTTCAGACTATTATGTTTAGTCAGTTTATAAGTTTGTTTTGGGTATTTCATACCCCAAACAGATGTTATATTTTATTAGATATTATGTCTCAGTTTTGAACCTTATGGACTTACAACCTTTATTTCTGCATTTACACAGTATATTATGCATTGTTTAGGTACAGATATTAGTCATGGGTTAGCTTATGGTTTTGGGGTCATGAGCATCGTGTAGCATTTCGAGTACCAAATTCGGGGCGTTACAATATGAGAGCAAAATTCATGGAATTTTCCTCTCAACATGAACTTTGTTTGATTTAATAAGTTATGGGTTGTTCAATTGCATGTCTTATAGAATGAGTGAAATGTTTCTTTTTCATTTTCAGACTTGAAGTTGGTCATGACTTGAATATATGGTATTCTCTTTTTATATATATGTGCTCTTTATGTTAAATGAAAGAATTGCATGCATTTTATGAAAAAGTTTGTTTCCTTATGTTGCAATCTTGAAAATATGATGTCTAAAGATACTCATATGCATTTGAAATAAGAACTCTCATCTGATTTGATAAATTCTTTTGGGTGGTCATTAATGTTCTATTGAATTAAAAAGGCTATGGATGTGATATGATAAGCTATGAATGACTTTCAAGTCTGGGTGTCACGATACCCTATTATGATGTTCCCTTAATAGAACTCAGAAGTGAACCTTTTTATAATCATGAAGCATGGTGTTAAAGCACTAAAATTAGGCTTAAAGAGAGTTAGATGGTTACCTAAAGAAGGCATGAGTTTAGATAACTCATAGCCCGAAACTATATTTTTTCGTTGTGGGTTTTTTTGATGAAAAAGTATGTCAGACAAGGAGGCATATCATTTTCTTGTGAAAAGGTATGTCATGCTAGGAGGCATATCCTTTTTTTGTGATATTTTATTTCATTAAAAGAGGCATACTTAGTGTTTATTACATACTCTAATCATGGCGGCAAACTTAGATTGGAGGCTTGGCTTCCGAGGCAAGGGCGGATTCCATATAACCTGTGAGATAATCAGAAATGTAAAGTGTACCATCTAGCTCAGAAGAAAATATTGAGTTGAGTCATGACTTACAAAAATATTTTGAAGCTCACTGATTACGCTTACGTCTTTCTATATACATATTTATTATGATAAATTATTTTTCATAATGCTCTCACTTATTTATATGAAGTATTTATTATTTTTAGATAGTTCTACATACCAGAACTTTCGAGTATTGACCCCCTATATTTCAAGTTTTGAGGCACAGTTTCATGGTCCCACAAACCAGTAGATTCGTCTCAAACATTCAGAGTTCGTGAGCCTCCTTTACTTCGGAAGGCTTCATCTAAATGTTAGTTTCATTCAATTTTATGGTCCGGCTGGGGGCCTTGTCTCGACCTAGTAATACTAGTGTTTTCAGTTTATTAGAGGATTCATAAATAGATGCAGACTGGATTTGATTTGTCATGGTTTATTATTCTAAAGAGTTATGCTTTATTATGGGATTTTTTTTATTTTAAGTTTATATTCCGCCTTTAATTTTAAGTATGAGTTATGCTATTGATTGTATGAAAAGGGGTCTCTCAGGCCTTCACGGTTCAAGATGCCCATTAAGGCCAGGGCCTCGGTTTAGGTCGTGACATAGAGTTTAAGATAGGATTTAATACAATAGGGTACAAGTTGATAATAGGGTTCATTAAATGGTCATTGATACCTTTAGAAATGGGGATAGGGTGGAACCTAAATAGAACTTAGAAAAAGCTCCTACTGAAGAAGCAAGATGTTTCTATCAACAATTAGACGAGGCTAGTCACCCACTCTGTGAAGGGAGTCTGCATTCTGCTTTATTTCTTACAGTTACACTAATAAGTATCAAATCTGATTGGAATGTTTCTTAAGCTACTATGGACTCTATAGTTGTTCTTTTGGGTGAATTAGTAAATCTAGAGTTGAACATACCTCAAAATTTTTATCGAGAAAAGAAATTGGTTCCATGTTGGGATTATCATATAATAGAATTCATTGCTGTGTAAATGATTGTATGTTGTTCTATAAGAATGATGTTGAATTAGAAAATTTTAAATTTTGTGGACATACTCATTATAAGAGGACTCCTGGTGGAAAGATGGTTTCGATTAAGGAGATGCACTAATTGCCTCTTATACCTAGGTGAAAGAGGTTGTATGCTTCATGAGTTCTGCCTTACACCTGAAATGGCACTATAAAAATAGAGGTGGCGTCTTGTGTCATCTATCATATAGAGAAGCTTGGAAGCATTTCGATAGAAATTATCTTGATTTTGCTAGTGAACTAAGAGATATTAGATTGGGATTGTGTGCAGATAGTTTCTGTAATATCCTGAGCTTTTCCCTAAGCCTAATTTTGTCTCTAAAAGGTTAAGGAATGACTTTCTAAGTGAGTAAC
This sequence comes from Capsicum annuum, assembly GCF_002878395.1. NCBI lineage: Eukaryota > Viridiplantae > Streptophyta > Magnoliopsida > Solanales > Solanaceae > Capsicum > Capsicum annuum. Next base: position 99,212 of record NW_025838924.1, on the reverse strand, counting down.
ATTTAAACTACATAGAGTTTTCCTAATTTTGACTTTTTATCATGTGGGAATTTTAATTAGCTTTCCAATGATATAAGATCTGCCCAAATACGATAACAGGACAAGAAGTTATGGCTAATTTAAGTTCTAGTCCTAAAACACCATCATTTTATTGTTTGGCGTTCCACGGAGAGGGTCTATTTAACAATTGTCAAATTCTAGTGGAACTCCGCGATAGTGGCACGTCAGGAGGACCCTAATTTCTCAATAGTCAATTTCCAATGGCTTAGCGCGATTGTGATACGTCGCGCTAAAGTTACAGGTGCCAACCAATGGGAGAATATGATGGCTCCGCATCGCGGTGACTCCCAGATTTCCATTTCTCAATTTCCAGTGAGCCATCGCAATAGGGGCGCATCGCAGTGGCCCACAAAATTAGGTTTCTAGTTTAATTTTTCCAGCTTCATACAGAAGTTAAAAAGGGTACTTTGGACTTTTTTCAGGCCTCTTAAACCATAAAAACATTAGAATTAAGGTTACTACAAGCATCATATGAGATTTTTCACAAGATTTCCCTGAACCAAAAACCCTAAGCATCCAAATACTCTTCCAAGAATCTCAAGGGTTCACCATAGATTTTCTAAATTGAGTAAATATTCAAGAATCCTATGTTAAAAGCTTCAAGAACCTGCATTCAAGAGTTCCAAGAACATCTCAAAAGCAAGTTGTTCGTCCAAGTTTATTAATCTAAGGTATGTGGGGTTTGAACAAGGGCAATCCTTTCACCTTGTGCCCAAAAGTTATGTTTTTACGGATTACATATGATTTTAAATATTGAATTTTATACCCATAGTATTTTGTTGGTAAATTTTGAGCATGATGTGATTGATTTATGAAATTTCATGGTTTCTTTAAATTAAAAAATGTTCTTTTATGATTTTCAATATCATGAGCATGATTTGAGCTATTGATTTCAGTTTTCCATTGAATTAAGTATGAGATTGTGATTTGAAGCTATCATTTTGGTATTATGGTAAATTTTGAGAAAAACTTACAAAGCATGATGATTTGCCATGCTTTTATATGAGTTGATACATTGATATTAAATAGTATAAATAGTATTTGATCTTTTGATCCTTACATGAGTTCTAAAATCCATATCCCAAAGTTATTCTCATAATGTTAAATGCATAACTTTTTTCCAGTAAATCCTTATACGAGTTTTAATATGGATTTCCATGAGATGAGTGTAGCTAATTAAAGGGAGTAGTATTTAGCATTGAGTTAGGTAAGTTACTACGGTTTTATTTTTTAAAACTACATGCCACCATAGGATTGAGATTTATGGGCCCAAGGCCGAGATAGTGATCACTGAGTTGACGTTATACTCCCTGGCAAGAGTATGACGCCTCTTCCCAACATGAGGTTTCTTCCTTAAAAGGACAAGACATTGGACTCCATGTAGCTCGCATGGTGTGTGTCAGTAGAGAGAACCTTCCTGCTAGTAAAAGTAAATAATCAGTTCCTAAAGTATTTTCCCTCAAGATTAGTTATTTTCTCTATTAATCAAGACAAGCTTTTAAAAGTATGTTTCTCCAAGGGTTTAGAAACTAAGTATAAAGGCTTTCAATTTAATCAAATATATGTTTTGAGAAGGGAATAGAACTACAGATTTCATAAATAAGTATATTAACTCACGAGATTTATACTATGCATCCCATTATTCATAATGGATGAGATTTACATTATTTTTGAGTTATTCAAGCTATATGAGTCAGTTGTATTAACATGCATGATTTCTATAAAGATTGATGATATTATTGTTTTAATCATTGCATACACCCTCATATACTCAGTACATCCTCAAAGTACTAATCCACATATACGTCTGTGTGCTACATTGTCTCATAATGTTGGTTCAGGTGCTCAATCTCAGCAGCGATAGTGATCTCCAAGCATCTTATCTACATCTTTATCTTTGGTGAGTCTGCATGGTTCGAGGACCTATATGTACAGCTTTTCTGCTTTCATAGTGTTTTGAGCATTACTTTTAGATCAGTTCGAGTTAGTTGGGGGGTCTGTCCTAATGGCTCTCTAGTTTGAGTAGTAAAGGCTTTGTCAGACTAGACTATTAGTGATATTTGAGACTTTTCAGTATGTTGCTATTCAGATAGTATTCTTTTGTTATTTCAGTCGAGATATCATATGACAGTATGGTTGTTTTGCTATAATTGGCCTAAAGTAAGTATTGGGAGTAGTAGTAGGCTCAAAGGGTTATCGTAGGGCTACTTGTAGCTTTAAGCACCATATGATATCTCGGGATGAGATTTTGGGGCGTTATAGTTTCACACCATTCTCTAATTCTATAACACCTTATTCTTATTGCATGGTATTTATTACTCAATATAATCTCCAACCTGAAATGTGCATGACAAGTCCCTACATATTTCTAAGCTATATTATTCCAAGTCCTCAGAATCAAAAGAGTTTGATAGATGTATATCCCCAACCATTGATGGATGAGTTACTACAATTATGGGATGAAGGTGTAGTCACATATAATATATCTACTAAGCAGAATTTTTATATGTGCGAATTTAATATGGACTATTAGCAATTTTCTTGCATATATGATGTTGTCTGGTTGGGTGACTATTGGAAAATTTTCTTGCCCATATTGCATGGAAAATAGTAAAGCATTCACTTTAAAGCATGGATAAAAACATTGTCGGTTTGATTATCACCGCTGGTTCTTACCAATGGACCACAAGTTTAGAAGGATGAAAAATACATTCAAAAAGAAAAAGATTGAGAATGATCCGCCACCTCCATTACAATCAACATATCAAATTTGTAAAAGAGTTTATATTTTAGCTAAAGTTATAGATGGTCCACCTTCTAGACTTCTCAAATATGGTATTGAACATAATTTTACAAAACAAAGTATATTTTTTGAGTTTTCGTATTGGGGGGAAAATGAATTAAGACGTAATCTTGAACCGATTTACATTGAAAAAATATTTGATATTTATTCAACACAATCATGGATGTTAAGGGCAATACAAAAGACAATTCAAAAGCTATAATGGACATAAAGAAATAATGCTAGAGAAAGGAATTATGGTTGATGGAACAATAAAATGGTAAATATTTTAAGTACGAGGCCAATTTTTCATTCATATTAGATGTGAAACAGGAAATATATAAGTGGGTTAAGAATTTGAGGATGTTTGAGGGCTAGGCTTTGAATTTTGGAAAATGACAGAGTATGGAAGAAGGGAAGTTAATTGGTATAAAAATTCATGATTGTCACGTTTTTATAGAAACCTTAATTTCTATCACATTTAACCACCTTCCTAAGAAGGTATGGAAATCAATCACAGAGATAAGTTTGTTCTTTAAGGATTTATGTTCGGGAAAGTTGCTGGATAGTATCTTGGATAGAATGGAACAGAATTTCCTATCATCACTACTAAGTTGGAGAAGATCTTTCCCTGTGGTAAGTGAGGTGTGTGGTAACTAGTTGACTACTAAGTGACTATTTTACTTGATGACTAAAAGTCTAGAATACTAAGTAATGGACCATGATAGTCTAAATATGATAACTAGAAATTGTAGTTGTTATATGGTCAATGGTGAAAATTGGTTAGCATTAGTTATGCTTAATGGTATTGATGATTAAAGTATAATGTCGTTGGGTTGTTAAATGAGTATTTGCAGATTATGATGCTAGCTAGTAAGAGACGTTGGTTGATAGATAGATATCTACATTTGAAGATATCTAACCTTGTTCCTATAGGATGACTTGTGCGCCCATGATAACTAGAACTATGCCTTGGTCAAACGACATCTACGGATTAGTAGTGCACCTTGAATAAATGTGGATGTAGGATATTTCGTGAATAATTGTTAGTCTTATCTCGTGATTGTATTTTATGTAAAGAATCGGTTAGGACATAATGGAGATCCTATAAGGACTAGTGAATTAATAGCCTAATAATAATAAGTGTTGGGTAGTTAATAATGACTAGATAAGAGATGTTGTATTATTATTCTAGTTGATTAATTACTTTGTACAGTGATGATGAAGGCAATTCAGGTTTGATTCTGAACCTTGGCTTAGATATATTATCTTGCTTTATATTATCTTTATATCATATTTTAGCTCAGTCGATTGATAATACGAACTGAGTACCCATTGTATTGGTACTCATGCTACACTTTTGTACCTTTTTATTGCAGACCAGAGTACTAGTTGCCACCATTGAGTTAAGATAGTACAGTGTTGAAATTCTAGAGATAAGGTAAGTTCTTGGAGATTTGAGTTGCCTATTTCCCTCCTATCTTTATTCAGTCTTTTGTATTTAAGATGAATGTATAGACTATTTAGACTTTTGGATTGTATTTTCTGTTGTCATACTTAGATGCTCTTGTATTGATATTACCAGGTTGTGGGATTGGTATCTGTATTTGGTTGTCTTTTATGGAACATTGTTGATTATGATTTTATTCATTTATTTTGGCCCTTGTCGAGCATTTCTACCAAAGTAACCCATTTCCTTAGCACTGGGTTCCAGTGTTGGCTTACCTACCGGTAGATTTTAGTAGGTGCCATCATGACTTATAAATTAGGTCATGACAAGTAGTATCCCTAGTAAGGGAATCTTCAAAGGGTTCATTTTTGGGTCATACTAGAATTAGTGGTTATTCTAGGTCATCCAGATCAATTGGTTTTGGTTCTGCTCATGTTTCATGTTTTACTTGTGGATTTTGTAGTCACTATTCATAGGATTGTCCTAGTCGTAGGGCGATGGTTGTTTTAGCCTAGGGTGTTTTCTATATTAGATTAGTTCACCCCACGTGTAGAGGTGGTTCTCATGGTCATAAAGGTAGTTATTATGGTGCTCAAGGTGGTACTCAGGTAGGTAGGATAGGAGGTTGGGCAGGCGCCTAGCCAAGTGGTAGGAGTGGTCAGTTATATGCACTACCTACTAGACCGAAGGCTAAGACTTCAGATGTTGTAGTTACAGGTATAATTTTGGTATGTCACAAGTCGACTCTTGCTTTATTTGATTTAGGATCCATTTATTCTTAAATATCTTCTTATTATGCACCACGATTAGAGTTGACTTGTGAATTATTATCTGTGCCATTGCGTGTATCCACTACTATGAGTGATTTTTTAGTAGTGAATCGAGTATTCAGATCATGTGTTATGACTATTAGTGATGTTGATACTTGTAATGACCTTATTATTTTAAATATTTTGGATTTTGATGTGATTTTAGGTATGGACTGGTTATCCCACTATCATGCAGTGATGGATTATTTTTCCAAGACCGTTACCTTAGCCATGCATGGTATGCCCCCAATCGTGTAACAGAGAGTGGTTATCTGCGGGTCGATGGGTGTTATTTCTTATGTTCATGTTTGAAGACTTATATCAAGTGGTTGCGTGTCTTATCTCACTTATATTTATGATACATGTATGGAAAGTCCATCGCTTGACTTTGTTCTTATTGTTTGTGAGTTTTTGGATGTGTTCCCTGTTGACGTACCTAGTATTCCCCCTTTTTGTGAGATTGAGTTTGCTATTAACCTTGAACCTAGCAGTCGACCTATTTATATGAAACCTTACCATATGGTTCCGACCGAGATTATGGAGTTGTATTTTAAGCTTTAAGATCTTTTTGGTAGGGGTTTTATTAGAATGAGTGTGTCACCGTGGTGAGCTCTTTTATAGTTTTTGAAGAAGAAAGACAGCTCCCTGCGTATGTGCATCATTATAGGCAGCTCATTAAGGTGATGGTGAAGAACCATTATCCTTTGCCTCGCACTGGTGATTTATTGGACCAGCTTTAGGGTGCAGCCTATTTTCTAAGATTGATTTGAGGACCGATTTCCATAAGTTGAGCATTCGGGCTGACGATATTCAAAAGACAGCTTTATAATCCATTATGGTCATTATGAGTTTCTAGTGATGTCTTTTGGGTTGACTAATAGCCCAGTTGCGTTCATGGATTTGATGAACTATGTATTCAGACCCAATCTAGACTCTTTCGTGATTGTGTTCATTCATGTTATCTTTGTATATTCGAGGAGTAGGGAGGAGCATGTATAATATTTAAGGATCATGCTCCAGACTTTGAGGGACCATTTATTTTTTACCAAGTTCTCTAAGCATGAGTTTTGGCTTGAGTCAATGACATTCCTTGGACATGTGATATCTAAGGCTGGTACTATGGTAGACTCGGCTAAGATTGAGGTGATTTTTGATTGGTCTAGGCCGACATCTCCGACCAAGGTCCATAATTATTAGTTTGGCCAGTTATTATAGGCACTTTGTTAAGGGCTTTGGGACCATTTCGACCCCTATGACCAGATTGACTCGGAATGAGGTTCCTTTTCAATGGTTTGAGGAGTGTTTGTTGAGCTTTGGAAAGCTCAAGGACTTTCTTACTTTAACTCATATTTTAGATCTTCCAATTGAGGGTGAGGTACTCACCATGTTTTGCGAGGCTTTTGGTGTTGGTATTGGTTATATATTAATGCAGCAAGGTCGTGTCATTGCCTATGCTTCTAGAAAGCTTAAGGTGAATGAGCGCAGCAACCCCATTCATGATTTGGAGTTTGTGGAAGTAGGTTTTGTGCTCAAGATTTGTAGGCATTATTTGTATGGGGTGTATTGTGATATTTTCACCGATCATCACAGCTTTCAGCATCTTATGACTCAGCGAGAGCTTAATGCTTGATAATATAGATGATGGAGTTTCTTAAGGAATATGATCTTTCTATTTTGTATCATCTAGGTAAGGAGAATGTGGCAGCTTATGCCTTAAGTCAAAAGGCAATGAGTATGGGTAGCTTGGCTTGCAAATCAGTTTCTTAGAGGCCCTTGGTATGGAACTCTAGTCCTTAGCCAAATTAATGGTTCACCTTGATATTTCAGATCCTAAGATGATTTTGTTTAGTGTGAAGGTGAGGTCCTTACTATTTGAGTAAATTCGTGATCATCAGTACAAGGATGGCAAGTTGTGCTCCTTTTATAATCAGATGTTGAGTATTGATTTCGGGAGGTACACTATTAATTCTGATGGTGTTTTGAGATTTTAAGACTGTATTAGAGTTCCTCATATTGGTCACTTTATTCAGTCGATTTTGCATGAGGCTTACAGCTCTAGATATTCTATTTATCCTAGTACAAATAAGATGTATAGAAATTTGAGACAATATTATTAGCGGGGAGGCATAAAGAGAGATATAGCATACTTAGTAACACGTTGCCTATGTTGCTAGTAGGTAAAGGCCAAGCATCAGCACCTTGGTGGTTTGATAAGAGGTTGCCCATTCCTGAGTGGAAATGGGAGTGGATTACTATGGACTTTATTAGTGGGTTGCCTCGTACTTCCCGTGGTTTCTAAGGAATCTGTGTTAATGTGGATCATTAGACCAAGTTAGCATATTTAATTCCTATTCAGCTGACCTTCAGTGCTGAGAGACTAACCTATCTCTATGTTCTTTTTGGGAGATAGTTCATTTACATGCGGTGCCCATTTCTATCATTTCAAAATGTGGTTCAGTGTTTACTTTGAGGTTTTGGAGAGCATTTTAGAAGGAGTCAGGTACTCAAGTAGATTTGAGTACAGCCTTTCACCTGCAGATCGATGGTCAGTCCTAGCAAACTATTTAGGTGCTCAAGGATATGCTCTAAAACTATGTTATGGATTTTGGAGGTCAGTGGGATCAACACTTAGCATTGGCATAGATGACATATAACAACAGCTAACATTTGAGTGTAGAGTTGGTGCCTTATGAGGAATCGTATGGTAGGAGATTTTTCTCTCTAATTGGATGGCTTGAGACTTTAAAAGTCAGACCTTGTGGTATGTATTTGGTTAAGGACTCATTGGATAGAGCCAGGGTGATTTGAGATAGGTAGAGAGTAGCCTAAAGTAGGCAGAAGGCCTACGCAGATCATCGACTCCGTGCCTTGAGATTTAGAGTTGGTCATCGTGTATTTCTTTGTAGTTTTTCCATGAAGGTTGTGATGAGATTTGAAAAAAAGGGAAAGCTTAGTCCTTGATATATTAGTCATTTTAAGATTCCCTACGTTGTTGGTGAGGTGGACTATAAGTTAGCTTTACCTTTGGATTTTGTTGTTGTTCATTCAAATTTCTATGTCTCTATGTTGCAGTAGTATATTCCTGATTTGTCTCATGTGCTTAGATGGAACTCAGTCTAGTTAGATGAGTATTTGACCTTTGTAGAGGAGCCCATGTTGATTATGGCTAGTGATGTGAGGCGGTTATACACCAGGGAGATTCTTGTAGCTAAGTTTCAGTGGATGCCCCGCCTAGTGGAGGAGGCCACTTGGGAGATTGAGAGTGAGATGCTAGCCCAGTATCCTCACTTGTTTGGGATTTTAGGTACTTTCTCATCTATTAAATTTTGTAAATAAAAGTTCCTTAGTAGTGGATGTTGTAATGAACCTTCTTGTTATTTTCTATAATTCCACTTATTTTCACTATTAGAGTTTTCCATAGCTACCCCAAGTCAATTATGACTTGCTGGAGTTTGGTCATCGGGCAGTTCTTTTGGGTTGTAGAGACAATTCCCTATTTAGGAATCTTTGTTGGTTCCAAATGTCCACCGAGCAAAAACTTTAGTAAAACGATCTCAGATGCAAATTTCGACTATGCTAGCAACTCTGGAATATCAATTTTATGCTAGGTAGACCCTTAGTTCGGATTCTATTGCACCCAAGCCCATTTTGACCTATTGGTCAGAAAGTCAAAAAACTAAAAGATATGGATGTGGGGACCATAATTGGTCTAAACGACCTTGGATGGAAAATTCGACTTCACCAATACATTTGGAAAGTCAAATTTAGTGGGGTTACATAGTTCATTTATGAAAATCAAAGTATGGCTGAGTTCCTAGGGTCAAAATAAATTTTGGATTCTGTTGGCACCAAAGCATTTCATGGCCCCATGATGACAGTCGCGCCATGGCGATCGCATCCCAAGTGAGGGTGATCATGATACCTCCATGTCTAGAGGGGCTATAAATAGGCCCCTTGGCCGCGAATTTAGCCCTTTTCACTTCTCCTTAAGACCTAGAAACTCCAGAATGACATGTTAACTTCAACTTGAGTCTTGGGTATGAGTTGGAAGCTTGTTTAATATATATTTTTGTGATTTACAATGGAGTTGAGGTGAGAATCCTTCATTTTCAAGCTTTAATTTCTTGAATCTTTTACCAAAACCCCAATTAGCTTGATGGCATTATTTTAGCCCATATAAGCTTGGTTTTCACTTGATTCTTGAGGATTATGATTCCATAATGATGTATGAACATTGGGTTGACCTCAAAAATATGTTTTCCATATGTGGGACCCAGTGTGGGTTTTGGTGTCATTTTTGGACCTGAAGAATAATGGTGCAATATAGGTGTCGATATTCTCGTAATGATGTGTAGATTGTGTTTTTGATAGGTTGGCACCTCGAAGAAGCTTCTCAAAAGAGAAAAGCAATAGTTTAGCAGCTCGTGAGATTCCTTTGGTTTTGAGGTAGGTTAGACTTACATCATATTAAATTGAGCTATGTTATAGTATAATTTTGATATCTTGTTAGATTGGGAAGGGTTCTAGGTGTTAGATTTGATAGATAGGAACAATTTGGGATTAGTTGAATTATTTAAGTCATTTGAACTCATAGGTTGGGATGCTTGACTTGTAGGCTAGAACCTTAGTTAATTGGACTTATTGTCTCATGAATATCATGAGAAGGCTCTAGTTTCTTTAGTTAGATGGGAGTGACCTTGTCACTCAAGTTAAGGGTGAGTAGACCTTAGTTGCATATATTGATGAAATTGCCTTAGTTGCTGTGGATGAGTTAAGAGTAGTGCTTGAGAAATACCTTTATTTTAGGACTATTATGGCTTGACAAACATCAAAGACTTGATTTAGATAACTTAACCTAGTCTCGGGTAGAAGTTAGACTTGAAATGTATTTTAGGTAATTAGTAGTGGGTTCTTAACCCACCTTAAGCTTGGATAACCTCGGTAAATGAATTTTGGTGATTGCATTCGAAAGGATGTATATGGTTGTTGACTAAATTATCTATAATTCTATTAATAGCTATGGATCATATTATTAATTAAGCCTATGACTATGTTATTATTTGAATCATTGACTAGACTACTATTTTGGTCTTTAGACTATGATATTACTCTTCTATGCTTTTGTCTTGTAACCAAACTAGTGATTATTCTAGAAATCTCTCTTGTTTCTAATATTGTGAGCCATGATACTACGGGCTCTAGAAGGAATATTTATTGACTACATTGGAAGCTATGCTACTAACCATGTTGAACTCAATAATTTTTTGTAATATTTATCCTATATATTCATATTATGGATAAATTTTCCTTGACGACGAATGATGAGATATGAAGGTATGCTTCTCCTTACTTCTCTTTTACTTTAGCCCTCGTAGGGCTTGTCATTTACTTTAGCCCTTGTAGGTCTTGTTCTTTATTATTAATATATATATTGATCTGATCATTATGCCCAGCAAGGCTGGAGGATATATTGATGTGATGATGGTTCTCGGCAAGGCTGGATAGCACTGATGTGATGATGATGCCCAGCAAGGCCGGAGGATATGATGATGATATAATAATACCCGGCAAGGCCGGAGGATGATTATTGATGTCCCTATAAGTGCACCTACCATTTTGGGTTATAGCTAGCCCAATATATGGAAAATATATACATTCTTTTATACGTAAACCCCCGTGTATGAAATAAGAATATAATGTCGACCTTAGGGTATTGGTTATAGATCACTAGTGTTGAATGCTATCAAATGGGAGTAGTTAGTGATTAATGGTAATTAGGAGGTTGTGATGGTTGTTGTTTAATGATGAATCAAGACTAGTTATTAAGTGGGAACTAGTTGTAAAATGAGGATTCACCTAGTGAGTAATGCTCGTATCAAACAAGTGCTAATTAAGATGTGTTGGCTACTAGAATAAGCTTTGTAATGACTAGTTGTCTATTAAATGAATATAGTAATTGATGGCTAGAGATTTAATGGACTAGTTAATGACAAAATATGGTAGTTAGTGAATATGGATAATATGTGACCAATGAGGGTAATAGTATAGACTTGATTGTACGGGTGATGTTGGTAACTAATGAAAGTTAGGTAAAATGTCTGAATGACGATAAATGTGGAATATGGTCAAGTAATTATAAGATTTGGATACGTTGTTGGGTAAATAGTTGTATTGTTATTATTTTCCTTGGTGTACTCTCCGGTGGTATGGGACGTCGTGATGGGTTCCTTTATTTTATGCACTAGTTGGTGTATGGGCACCAACTTTGTACTTGTGTTGTTTGTGATTTTACTTGTGTTGATTTATAATTTTGAGTCATTTATTTCTTATGCTTGATGATATTGTATGTAATGATGCATTATGATATTATTGTTCTAGTTTGATTACTTATTATATGCAGTGATGATGGAGATGATTCTGGTTCGATTTGTACCTTGACTTAGATATGTTTATCTTGCATTATATCATCTTTGTATCATAACTTAGCTCAGTCGGCCGATGATACCTACTGATACCCATTTTTTTGGTACTCATACTACTTTTGTACTTTTTTGGTGCAGATCTGAGTACTAGCTCCCATCGTTGAGTCGAGTTCATGCGGTGTTGATATTCCTGAGATAGGGTGAGCTTTTAGAGTTTTGAGTCCCCCATTTCCTTCTATCTTTGATTCATTAATTTATATTTGAAACCAATATATTGATATTTAAGATGCATAGGTTGTATTCCTATATCTATCATACTTAGATGCTTTTGTATTGATTATATCAGGTCGTAGAATTGGTATCCGTGTCTGGTTATCTATTTATATTAGAACTCTGTTTATGTATATCTTGTGTTTGTTGATATTTGGCCTAGTTTGGCATTTCTTACATAATAAACCTATTGTGCTAGCTCCGATTTAAGGTATTGTCTTACCCACTAGCGGGTTATAGTCGGTGTCATCGTGACTTGTAATAGGGTTATGATAAGACAACCCATCGGGCCTAAAGTGCTCATCCTTGACTTGATGACAAACTATACACTTAGACACAAAATTGGCCACATCTCTCTTCATATTGTTCCCCCAATTGATGTCTTTCAAGTCATGATACATCTTCGACAAACCAGGATGAACCGTATACCTCAACTCATGAGCCTCAGTCAAAACCCTTTCTTGCAGCCCATCAACCTTAGGAACACACAATCTACCTTGGTACCTTAAGATACCATCTCCACCAATTTCAAATGTCATTACCTTTTGCTGATCCACATCATCCTTAATTTGTATCAAGATAGGGAATAAAACCTAATTCTCCTTCACCTCTGCACAAAGAGATGACCTTACCACCGCTTGAACAATAACACCTCCATCCTCTGAATCCAAAAGACAAACTACAATATTAGCTAATTTGTAAATGTCCTTCCCCAATCCTCACTTCTCCTCATCCATATGAAACAAGCTACCCATGAACAACCTGCTAAGAGCATCAACAATAATATTAGCCTTACCTGGATGGTAGTGGAGACTCATGTCATAGTCTTTTAGCAACTCAAGCCATCTTCTTTGCCTGAGATTCAACTTCTTTTGGGTGAACACATACTTCGAGCTTTTATGTTCTGAATAGATATGAAAATGAACCCCATACAAGTAATGGAACCAAATTTTCAAAGCGAAAAACCAACGCTGCTAACCCTAAGTCACGAATCAGATAATTCCTTTCATTGACCTTTCACTACCTAGAAGCATAAGCCACAACCTTACCATTCTGCATCAACACGTAACCTTGTCCCATATGGAATGCATCACAGTACACAACAAACCATTAGTACCCCCAGATAGAGTCAAAATCGAAGCAGAAATCAACTTATTCTTCAGCTTCTCAAAACTACCCTCACAAGCATCAGACCACAAACTCTTCACCTTTTTCTGAGTCAACTTCGTCAACGGAGCAACAATAAAAGAGAAGATCTCCACAAACCTCCTATAATACCTGGGTAAACCCAAGAAGCTCCAAATATCGATTGGAGTTGTGGGGCTAGGTAACTTCTTAACCGCTTCAACTTTCTATAGATCTATCATGATCACCGCACTAGAAACAACGTGACCAAGAAAGATCACAACATTCAACCAAAATCACACTTTGAAAACTTAGCATACAATTAATGATCCTTAAGAGTTTGCAACACTACTCAGAGGTAAGTGGCATGATCCTCCTCACTCTTAGAATATACCAAGATATTATCAATAAACGTGATCATAAATAAATACAAGAACTGTCTGACTGCCCGTTCATAAGATCCATAAATACAGTCGAAGAATTAGTCAACCCCTATGACATAACCAGAAACTCGTAATGACCATATCGGGTTCAGAAGGTAGTCGTAAGGACGTTCGCCTCCCTAATCTTCAACTAATGATAACTTTATCGAAAATCAATCTTAGAAAAGGATCTAGCATTCTGAAGTATGCCAAAGAGATCATCTATCCTAGGAAGAGGTTACTTATTATTCACCATTACCTTATTCAAATGTTGATAATCTATAGACATCCGAATAGAACCATCCTTATAATGTATGAAAGGTTGGAGAGCATCGCACGGGGATACATTAGGATGGATGAAACCCTTAGAGAGTAGATCCTTTAACTGCTTGTTAAGTTCTTTCAACTTAACTAGAGCCATTCTATATGGAAGAATAGATATAGGACGGGTATCCGGTAGAAGATAAATCCCAAAGTCTCTTTCTTTATCGGAAGAAATATCAGGAACATCATCAAAAAAACTTCAAGAAATTCATTTACAATGAAGACAAATTGTAAAGAGGGAACCTTAGAACTAGGATCTTTAAACCGAACTAGATGATATAGACACCCCTTGGAAATCAACTTCCGATCTCTAAGATAAGAAATGAACCTTCCCTTAGGAATGTGGAACTTCTTTCCCATTCTATTAAAGGTTCATTTGGGAATTAGAAACTGACCTTACAGGTCCAACAATCTATGAAGCGAAGGATGAATGAAGCCAATTCATCTCCAAAATCACATCAAAGTCTACCATATCCAATTCAATTAGACCCACCAATGTCTCCCTATCACCAATAGATACCACACAAACCCTATAGACCCTTCTAGCCATAATAGAATTATCCACCGGGGTAGACACAGAGAAGGTATCAAAAATACACTCAAGACTAAAAGTAAAATAAACAGCCACATAAGGGGTTACATAAAAAAGGGTAGAACTAGGATCAAGCAGATAATATATATCACGAGGGAAAATCTCCAATATACCAGTAACAACATCAGGAGATACCTTAGATTCTTGATGGGTGACAAGAGCATAAAGACAATTCTGACCAGTGTCGGTACCAGAAGTGGCACCCATTGGTGCAGGGCCTGATGAAGTAGCAACTAGAACCTTATCAGTTTAAATACTAATATTTATTGATGAACAGTTCCTCTAAATATGAGTTAGCCATATTTAAAACACAGATTTCTCCCCTCGTCACAATAACCATAGTACATCTGTCCACAGAATCTTCAAGGAGGATAAAATAAAGTTAACTGAGCTCCACCAACCTGGGTTCGGGCACCCTGTGTCTTAAACCCACTGTCAGCCTAAAAGCGATGATCACCAAATGGCTTAGGATATGGAGCACTAGCCATCAACATTTCATGTACCACTTGATGCTTGTCACCTTATAAGGTCTTAAACCCATCTTATCAGCTTCAAAATTTTTAAATCCTTAGAAAGTTTTCATATACATTTTTCAAGTGAAAATATTCAGTATTTTATGTATGACATCTTTAAATGTTTGGATTGGAAATCAAATAATTTTTATGCTTATCAAAAAGCATCCTTCCCTGTCACTTGATAAATACTTATATGTCAGCATGCTTAAATAAATATACAAGACGGATCCTCATAATCTTTTAGAACATTACGCCAATATTATATCAAAGATATTATTGATGATATATCATTTTTATTGGTTCAAAATATGACATAATATTTTGAGATCTCATCACTTCATTATTTTCAGGTACGTGAACATTTCATAAGGTTCCATGAAGTGTTATATCGTAGAATTTTAAGAAACACGTTACTTTTTTATTATGATCATTTTCTCCTTATGTCTTTCAAGCATTATTTCATTTGAAATCGACTGGTCTACCATGCTTTACATATGCATAGACTTTGTCCTTTAGGGACACATAATAGAAACACTTGCAGCTTAAATATGAGATTAATTTTGAGTCAGCAAATGCTTTTGACATTTGACTTAAATTATCTTTTGAATGAGCATCTAATGATAATTCCTAAATAATTCGTAGCTACTTATAATCGCTCACTTATGTAAGGAAAGATAACATACATCCTCCATCTTCTTTGATAGATCCATCTTTGTGCAACATTGTATATCCATTAATGGTATACCACACATCAAAACTATTAGATGAAAAATACATGGTTCCTGGCCCTGAACTAAATTTGAGTGGAAAATTATCATAATCTATTAATTTGCTGCATACAAGTACTTTTGTGTAAAATATATCATATTTCAAACGAACACATGAAGCTTTGTTCTCATAAATAATGATTTAGCTAATTTTCTAAAGGCATTTAATTCCAAGCCAACTTGAATATTTATCGGTATGAAAATTATGTTCTTAACTCAAATTATATTGAGCAAATAATTTTTATGAATGTCAAACTGTAGTTTGTGTACATATGATCATCTTATATCGATACATCTTAAATATATATCACATGATATGTGAAAAGATCCTTATTCACCTTTAATACTTTTAAACTTTAAGGAATTCAATCCCAATATTAGTTGGTCCAACCAACTTATCATGAGAACAAACAAAATGAATAATTCTTTCAAGAATCTTCTAGTTCTTTATTACATGTTTAATAATTAATATGCACATCTTCCAGATGTCATAATTGTTCATGCCAATGTATGAACTTATTTGTACTACCAAACTCTATGTTTATCATGACATGTGCTTTTTATTTTAGTAAATATTCAAATTTACTATTACATGAATAATTTTTTGGATTTACTATTCGAGAGTAAATTTCTGAACAATTCCTCTCAATTATTCTGCATTTTCAAGAGGTGAGTTGTGCTACTATCATAATCAAGTGCACGTTTGTATTAATAAACTTTACTAAATATTATCACATTCACATTAGACAATGCCTCTATACTTATAATAATCGAAATTCTCATTCCCCGAAAATAGAATATAATTGTGCCTTAAGCCTATCAAACGTTGATAGCTTATAACCTCTTTTAAGATTTTGCTACTTCAGGAGCAAATCAAGGCATACATATGATGTAGAGAATTTTTCTCTAACATATCTTTCAGAGTTACCTAACTTCAAAGTAATTACCTCTTCTATGAGCTTTTGAAGTACTATGAAGTTTAACTATTTTTCTTCTTTCAGATATACAATGCACTGCGACCACATTTATTTAAGGGAATGGAGCATATTCAATGATACATGTTTCATGACTTTTCAGCAAAAACATATTATTTTACCTTAGCCATCATAATGTCATCAATATGGTGCATTGAGATTCAAACTCATTGTCTTATCTATATAAATGTGTCTCTTGCTATAAATCAATGGAACTTAAACCCAACATCTTTATCATAGTGCATCAAAACTCTAACTCGATTTCTTATTCTTTTGGTGTGATAGAACTTCAATCTACCATCTTACCCTCAAAGATTGACATAAACATAGTACATTAGGTACTTAGCCCCTGAACCTTTTGAAAATATTATGTTCAATAGTTTTTATGGGCTAAGAAATTTTCCAGCAAGGTTGCCAACACCTTTGAAATTTCCAATTAGCTTGTAATATAACAAGTTATGGCAAGCAATATATATAAAGGAGACTTAGAAATATGTTGATGTGGCATACTTCTAAGGCCTCCATTTCTATTTTCCTTTTTTCTCAATTTTTTGACATTTTTTTTATTTTTCCTCTATTTACTTGCTATATTAAAAGAATTAATAGTAATAGTTTTTACATTAACATTTCTTAATTACACCTCCTCATTTACTCTTCTTTATTATACATACATACATACGTACATATATATATGTGTGTATATATACATACATATATATATGTGTGTGTGTGTGTGTATATATATATATGCAACTCTTTATGGCCTCCATTTGATTTACTTTTTTTCTCTTTTATGAAACTTTTTCATTTCATTTCTTTTAATTTATCAATTTATTTACTAATCAAAAAATTTATTATATTTATTACAATAATTATATCAAATGAGTTAAAAAGAAAAACCTTTACCTTTTACTCTTCTCTACTTAAATTATATCTCTCCTCAACTCTCAGTTACTTAATTCAAATGATTGAACCATTCTATAAATAACAAACACCTATGAAATTGTTGAATGTTCATTTTCATTTTCTACTACTTCTTCTTCTTCTTTATTCATTTTTTTCTTTTCTCCTTTTTTTTATTTTTCCTTTCATGTGTTTTGCAGCTCATCAAACATTTCTCGAGATGAAAGATTGTCGACAAATGAAGAGGTCTCGAGATAAAGGGGTAAAGAAAGAACTCTTTTATAATAACACTAATTATTGTTGTTTTTTTTAGTTTTCAATAAAAAAAATTGTAAACATATAATTCTTTTTTAATAACACCAATTACTATTTTTGTTGTTTAATTTTCAGTAAAATATTTACTATAAGAATATCTAAATATTTGTCTTTTTAATTTTTTGAAAGTATAATTTTTTGATTAATTATTTTTTATTGTTTGGGAGTTATTATTAGAAGAAAGAAAACAATGAATGAGGTATGATATTTTCTTTTAAATAAGATGAAGTAAGGTAGGGAGTAAGAAGAGAAAAGAAGAAATGAGAAAAATATTAAAGATACGAACATTAAAGAGAAGGAAAGGATAAAATAAGATACAATGTGCATGCAAGATTAATTAGATTTGTATTAAATATATAAATAAATAGTTTTGATCTAAAATTTTTTAAAAATATGTATGAAGGATATTGAATCTTTTTCTACTTTGTTTTAACAAAAATAAAATTATTTTTCACTTGTAATATATTAGATAGAATTTAGGTATTTTAGAAGGATAAAAATACTTAAGTGATAAACACTGAAGAAAAATACATATATACAATAAAAAGTGAATAACGTAATTGCTTAAAATTTGAAAACTAATTTAAAATTTTCAAACATTGAAAAATTTAATTAATTCGCGCAAAGCACGGATGGCATTGGTATATGTAGTTTTGATGATAACTGCAAGGGACCAGGTCCCTGGATGTGCAAGATACAGTACAGCTGACATGCGTTATCTGCACAGTTTTGTCATCTTGTGTAACAAACTTACAGGTTCTATTTTGTACTGATTAGGACAGCTGATCCAATGATCTTTTAGCCCTAATCATCACTCGGATATAAAAGAAAATAGTCGCCTCTTCATCAAATGGTTTTTGACAATTACAAAGGTGAAGAAAGGCAGTAAAAACCATATTTCAACACTTCTCAAGATCTTAGCTATTTATGAGAGCTTAAATTGAAATTGTTCTTGTGTGAGAATTGATTTGTAATCAAATTACTCATGCCATAGGAGTAGTGTTTTCTTTTGTGAGTGCTTAGGTAGAGTTACCTAAGTTTATTGTAGATTAGAGTTAATCAGTGCAGAAGGTCCTTGGTAGAGTTACCAAAATGAGCTTGTAGTAAAGTTTCGATAAGCGAAAGGAGCCTATAGGTAGGCTGAAATATAGACTGTAATCAGGAGGTGGTGCATTCTATATATGATAGATAACACATTTATTTATTTTCTTTTCATGTCGTATTATTATGTTACAACCCAAAAGTTGAGGTCATAATGACATATACCCCATCCTAACCTGGGTAGGTAAGCCTAAAACCCAAAGAGATAAAAATGCAGAAAGAAGATAATGAAATCAAATATGAAACTTCAACAGAAAGTCAGTCACATATATATAAACATAATATCTGAAACTTAACGAAATAGAACTCCACTCCTAAAATATGATGCCATGAGTAAGATCCCAAATACTAATAAAGAAAACAAAAATGCATAAGTTTGTCTCTAATTCATAAAACAAAGAAATGATAGATATAATTAAGTCCAAAAACATGCCCCAATCTAGGAACTCACCCGTTCTTCAAACTAAGCTCGATCATAGCATGATCAAATGCTCCGAGGACAACACTTTGAACTAGGATCTGCACCAAAAGGGTATAAATAGTAGGAGTGAGTACGATCCACTTGTACTTAGTAAGTATCACAGTTTACTGAGAAAAATAAAAACTAAACAAGTGAAGAATTCAATGAGCATGCTTCCACCTGCATATACAAAAAAGTTTCCAATAATGGCTCAAACCGTATCTCCTAATAATCTATAGGTATGATACACACACACACACACACACACATATATATATATATATATATTCATGAGTCCGAAGTCTATCAAAAACAACCTCCCTACTTCACCTGAGGTAGTGGTATGGATTGTGTACATATTACCCTCCCCAGAGCTCACTATGTGGGAATACACTAGGTATATACATATACATATATGTATGCATATATATATATATATACATATATATATAATAATCAATAAGAACAAATATAAAAAAAACAAAATAAATCCTCACAAACACGAAAATGGAAGTGCAAATAATGCGATTCAATATAGTGGGATTATAATGAAGTAAGACATCACAGGGAAGCCATCACATAGCACCTCGTATACACCTTTCAATCATAAGATTCTTGTAGAAGACCATGGGGAGGGGGGTCACAATCCATATACTTTCACAATCTCAATCTCATGTATAAATTAACCTTGCCAACATATTCCTTAATCAAGGGCTTTATAATGTGTCATGTTTTCTTTAAAAAATAATATTTCTTTCTTTTATCAATTCTATTTATATAGAAGAAGGAAATGCGGATGCATTCTCATAATCAAAACAATATCATGTAATAAAACAATTAAATGATGGTTTGAATAAGCTCAAATCTCCTCAAAATTGAATAAATCATAATATAAACCATTGCATAGCACCACAATAATAAAGAATCATACAAGAAATCTATAACATGATTTCAAGCCTCCACTCAGGCATCACAAAAAAGATAGATGGCATATAATACTCAAATAAAAGCAATATAAACCTCCACTTGGGTATCATAATAATAATCATCTCCCAAGTTAAATATAGTGCTCACATAAGCTCCCACATACGCATCACAACAATAATAATCTCTCAAATTAATAATAATTCTCACATAAGCCTCCTCATGGGCATCACAATAATAATAATCTATCGAATCAATAACAATACTCACATAAGTCCCCACATGGACAACATGATAAAATAACTATCTCAAAACATAAATCTCAGGATAAAGCCCCAAGCCATAGCATACTTTACATGAATGGTTAACTACACAACAAGTCTACAGAGAGTTAAGCTAACCTACCTCAAAATATGAAATTACAAGCCTCGACCTATCAACATGGAGAATTCCCCTTATGTGTGGCTTTAAAATGAACAAAATCTATATAAAAAAAAAAACTTGCATATCAAAAGGATTCTAACGATTTTCATATTAGCTACTTTCATTTTGGATCCAGAAATAGGTTAAAAATTGACCCCAAAGGAAAAAAAGGTAAAATTAAATTTTTTTCAAAGAATCAACTTTTCCATACTTTGAGGATCCTGAATATGAAAACCCACCAAAAATAAGTTGATATCATTGTTAAAATCATTAAAGAAACCTTTTCTCGCGTTACTTGGTAGAACCCCAAAAATTCAAGTTCAAAATCCATGTTTGTGAAGATACTTTTGATATAAATCAATGAATAAAGTTGAAAATTATGTTCAGAGACTCACCCAAGCACTTTGATGGAAATCTCTCTTTAAATTGCGTTTACCGAGGTTTTCAAGATCAACAATAATGAAAATTAAGAAAATAAAAAATTCTATAGTAATTTGCAATCACAATCCCCATTTTGCGATCACGTGGGTCAATATTGACTAGCATAAAGTAAGTAATCATGATCACAGGAGGTGGGCCTCATGACCACAATTGTCAAACCTGACCTGGTTCACTCGACAACTCTTCATGAATATAAATCATACCCTATGATTTTGATGAATAGAGAATTTCCATCTTCGAAATCATAAAAAGAAGACCACAAATACAAAGAAGGATTGCTGATGTGTCAGTTAATAACCAATCAACTAAGGAAATAGTCAAAAATCTTCTGAATAGATCATCAAGATTCATTTAGGACTCTATATAAATAAACCAATGGTGTTAATAGGCTAATTTCAACATTTCTAGCTCAATAAAACATTCAAATTTATCAATAAAAGGTCATATGGTAGCCAATTTTATAGTTGTGGTTATTTGGATTAATATTTTTTGGTGTGTTGCCATTTCGAATTATGTACATATTGTGCACGATGATATTGGCATATGTTGATGTCGTATGTTATACTGTTATTGCAATGTCAATACTTATTTTATACAGTGATATTGGAGATGATTCAGGTTTGTTTTCGTACCTTGACTTAGTATATGTTATGTTGCATTTTATCATTCTTATATCATGATTTTGCTTAGTCGACCAATGATCCCTACTGAGTACCCATTATTTTGGTACTCATACTACACTTATGTACCTTTTTGGTGCTGATCCGAGAACATATTGTCATAGTTGATCATTGTTTATGGGGTGACTAACTTCTAGTGATAGGTTGAGCTTTTTGAGTTTGATTCACCCATTTCCCTCTATCTTTATCTTTAGTCTTTTATTTAATAACAGATGTATTAACCTTTCTAGACTTTTAAGTTGTATTAATACTATTAGATGCTCTTGTACTAACTCTACTAGGTCGTGTGATTGGTATTTTGTATTGTCTATTTTATCTATTTAGAACACTTGGTTTGTTTGCAATTTATGTTTCTTGAATTTGGCCTGTGATAGGCATTTTCTACCGAATTAACCCATTGCATTTGCTCCAAGATATGGTTTTGGATTAATTACTAGCGAGATTTAGTAAGTTCCATCATGACTAACAAATTGGGTCGTGACAAATTATTATTAGAGCCTAGGTTTCATCGATATTATTGGTAAAAGAGCAAGTTCCTAGTAGAGTCCTGCAAATCAGAATGATAATGCTTGTTTCCTATCTTTTAGAGGCTATCGGATATTCTTAAGAGTTCTTCACTTCTTTTAACTCATATCGTGCTAAGAGTCCCAGTTGGTTTGTAGAGTATTTCTTTGACTTTAATCTTTCGTAGATGGTTAGGACACGTGCTACCGCTACACGAGACAAAGGTCCTGACACCAAGCCTAGGGATCCTTCTCCTATTCTGAATAACCTAGAGGTTGTGGATAGCCTCATGATGTGTCCCCATCTGGGGACTAGGATAGGCTCCTTTCTAAAACCCTATTCCTATACCTAAGCTAGAGATTCTTCTGCCACAGCCAGCGGTGGGCTAGGGACCAACCCAGGATCCACCAGGATTCTTTCCTTCTTTATTTTTCAGAGATGTATTGACTCAGCTTGTGGGGATAGTTAGTGGTGTGCCATCTGATGATGCACAGTTGACTTATCATAGTGGTACTAAGGCGGGGGCATAACCATTAGCTACGGCTCCCAAAGTAGAAGTTCCTCCTACACCAACAGTTGCCTAGAAGGTAGTTATCCAGCTAGTGGTTGCTCAACCTACAATGTCTTTTGAGAAGTAAAAAATATTGGGTAGATTCTTAAGATTACTCTGCCTTTATTTTTTGGTGCTACGAGCAAGGATGCATATGAGTTTCTAATTGCTTGTGAGGATAGAGTGGTTTATGCCTTGTTGAGACTCGTGGTGTGGATTACACCATATTTTAGTTGGAATTATCTACTCTTTATTGGTAGAGAGGTTATATGGATTCTAGACATGCTAAATCTTCTCTCTTGTCCTAAACTTAATTCTCTAAGATGTTCTTTGAGTATATATGCCTTACAACCTTAGAGATCATTTGATGGATTAGTTCTCTAGATTGGAGCAAGGTTTTAAGACAATTGTCGATTATGAGGCTCGTCTTCATGAGTTGGCTGGGCACGTGACTTCCATTCTGGATACTAAGTATGGGAAAGTTGTGTACTTTGTTAGAGGGTTGAGACATCCTATTTGTATGTCTACTCAAAGTCTGGTTGCTATGGGTAGGTTTTTTACTAAGGTTTCGAATTATGCTACGGGGGTGAAGGAGATACACTGTGAGGGTCGTGAAGGCTATGATTAGAGGCATTGGTTTTAGGGCAGATTCAGCGGGAGTCATCATATTTCTTGATCCATATATGGTAGTTCACAGAGTAGGTATTATCCGTATCTATCCTATCATCCTTAAAGTCAACCTAGTCGACCAGTTCTGGCAGCATTTTAGGTTACTGATGGAGTTCAATCTAGTGTTAGAGATCTCCCTGGTAAGGGCAGTGGTCAGCCTTCGAGAGAGTGCATCTTTTTGTTATTCTTGTCATGGTGATTACTTCAGGTCAAACGGATCAGGTTGTTCTGGTTCAATTTGGGCTTCCTATTTTACTTGTGGACTTCCTGGTCACTATTAACGTGATTTCCCTAGTTGTGGTATGATTGTTGTTTCAACTCGGGATATTTTCCTTATTAGAACAGTTCATCCCTTAGCTATAGGTGGTTTTTATAATTGTAAGAGTGGTTTCTAGGGTACTCGAGGAAGTTCACAGGCAAGCAGGACATGAGGTCAGTCATGTGCCGAGCTAGTTGGCACGCATGGTCAGCTGTATGCAGTACTTGTTAGACCTGAGGCTGAGACTTTAGATGTTGTAGTTACAAGTACAATTTTTGTATGTCGTCAGTCGTCCCTTGATTTATTTGATCTAGGATCCACTTATTCTTATATTTCTACTTAT
The DNA here is from genome assembly GCF_002878395.1 of Capsicum annuum. NCBI lineage: Eukaryota > Viridiplantae > Streptophyta > Magnoliopsida > Solanales > Solanaceae > Capsicum > Capsicum annuum. Next base: position 75,128 of record NW_025838924.1, on the reverse strand, counting down.
TATACACCACATTTGGAGCTGAATAGTGATTTATTATCTATGTCATTGCTTGTATATTCTCTCATGGGTGATTCTTTAGTAGTGGATCGAGTATTAGTATCATGTGTTATGATAGTTAGTGATGTTGATACTTATGTTGATCTTATTATTATGGATATGTTGAATTTTAATGTGATTCTAACCATGGAGTGGTTATCCCACTATTATGCAGATATGGATTAATTTTCCAAGACCATTAACTTAGCCATACCCGGTATACCCCATTCATGTGGTAGGGATTTGTTAGCCACAAGATATATGAATTATCTCTTAGGTGTTTGCTAGTATACTTATTTTGAGGGGTTGCAAGTCTTATCTCACTTATATCTGTGATACTAGTATAGAGAGTCCATCCTTTAACTCTATTTCTATTGTCTGTAAGTTTCCTAATAAGTTCCCTACCGACCTGCCTGGTATTCCCCCTATTTGTTAGAATGATTTTTCTATTGATCTCGAGCCCATTACTCAATCTATTTCTATGGCACCTTATCATATGGCTACTGCTAAGCTTAAAGAGCTAAATTCTCAACTTTAGAATCTTACTGGTAAGGGTTTTATTAGATCGAGCGTGTCCCATTAGGGAGCTCCTATGTTGTTTTTAAAGAAGAAAGATAGTTCTATGCACATCTGTATTAATTATAAGCATCTTAGTAAGATGACATTAAAGAACCATTTTATGCTCGCATTGATGATTTGTTTGACCAGCTTCAGGGTGCAGTCGTGTTTACTATAATTTATTTAAGATTTGGTTACCATCAGATGAGGATTCGGATAGAGGGCATCCCGAAGGCAGTATTTAGGACCCGTTATGGTCATTATGAGTGCTTGGTGATGTCTTTTGGGTAGACCAATGCCCAAACCACATTCATAGATTTAATGAACTGAGTATTCATGTCTTATTTGGACTCCTTCGTGATTGTGTCTATCAATGACATCTTTGTGTATTTGGGGAGTATTGAGGAGCATATGCAGCATTGACGATCCTTCTCCAGACTTTGAGAGATCACATGCTTTTTGCCAAGTTCTCTAAGTGTGAGTTTTGGCTTGTATTAGTGACATTCGTTAGATGTGTGGTGTCTAAGGATGGCATAATGGTAGACCCAACAAAGATTGAGACGATTCATAATTGGTCTAAACCGACATCTCCGACTGAGGTTCATAGCTTCACTGGTTTTGTCAATTATTATAGATTCTTCATCGAGTGTTTTGCTACTATTTCATCCCCTGTGACTAGATTGATTTGAAGGAGGTTCCTTTTTTATTGTCTAAGCAATGTGAGTCAAGTTCTAGAAAGCTCAAGGACTTACTTCATCTCTTTTTAGCTCATTCTATTAAGGTTGAGGGATTCACCATGTTTTGTATTCTTCTGATATTGGTCTAGGTTGTGTAATGATGCAACGGGATTGAAATACCCATGATCTTGACCTTACAAAAAAAAATTAATTATTGAGCATATTGTCCAAGGTACGATTGGACAATCCACTCGTATACTTTGGATATGATTGATATCTATTCTGCAATCCTTTTTTGTACCTTGAGAAGCCTAGAATGGTAGCATTCTATCCTCTATACGACATGGCCTCCCCTCACTCGTATACAAGGGTATGAGTCATACCTGGGTGAGTCATATGGTGCTTGCCACTTGGTGTAGAGTAGAATGCTTTTTGGTATGGGTGTTGTGTACGGTTAGGGTTTGAGTCATACCCTTTTGATATGAGTCAAGGGTGTGTGGTCGTATCAAAATTAGTGAAGATGACCTAGGTAGAGCCTAGGGTACAAGTTAGGGTACTACTCGTACTCTAGGGTTTGATTGGCTCAAGTGAGTCGTACCCACGAGGATGACCAATTTTCAGATTTTAACTAGGGGGCTTGTGGCCATTTCCTACACCCTAAACCCTAATTCCTCTCACTTTAAAAGGATATATGGCCTCCTTAAACATATTTTGAGTGGATCTAACATCCTAAACTCTCTCTCTCTCAATGACTCTTTGGAAGATTAGAGGCTAGGGTTTGAAGGGTGTGCATCTAGTGGCAAGAAGGAGTCAAATTTCATGGTGGATCATCTTGCTTACAGCATGTAACTCTTCTCCTTGTTAAATAATTCTAAACCCATGTATTTTAAACTTGGATAAGTAAGTGTACATGTTGATTTTGAAATCAAATGAAAAGGGTTTTGTTGCCTAATGTTGAATAATCTTGTTTCTTGCTTAGACCTATGTTTATACATGTTATTGCTATTGAATTACCTATGTGGGTGCTTGTTGTATGTATTTTAACATGGGCGTCTTGAGTAACCCTAATCTTGATGATTTTTATCATGAAAATAGCCTTGTTATAGATATGCACACAAGGTGTTTGTGAAAATATCTAAGTGAATTATCTAGTTACATGTTGGTGATATTTAAATTAGGGGAATTAACCAATAGGCATGAATGATTGATAATTTATATTGTGGAGGTATTGAGATCCATGTATTGTATAATTTATGGCCTTGTTGTGCTAAAGACTGCTAGGGGATTGAAGCCCCTAAACATAAATAGTATGTTAAACTAAAATGTGGTAAGAATGTTGTATAAGCTTGCTAATGAAATATGAGTAGTTATATGGCTCTTGATGACCATAAATTGAATTGATAATAAATTGAATCAAGGCATTTAGTCTATTAGAGTGATTAGTGGTTAAATGGTTTTGTGAAGGTCAAATTTGTATCTATGATATTGGTCTACTGGAAATGAATGAGATAAGATGTTGTTAATGAATGTGAACGGTTGGTAAATGTTTGATAGCGGACTTTTTCGCCATGCGTGGAGTAAGGGGATGTCTTTGATAGTTGGTTGGCTAAATGGTACATAGTCCCTAAAATATGAACTTGAATTGTGTTTGTATAAAAAGGTATGTATAAGAATAGCAATGTGGAATGATTGGTTCGTAGAGGTCTTAGTGACCATAAATGAACTTGCATCGTGTTTTGAACTAAGGCCTTAGGCCTATCTACACGATTAATGGTTAATTTGGGTTGGTAAAGACCATATGGTATCTATAGTGTTGATATGTAGCCTTGGTGGAAAAATTTACTGAAATGGGTTTAAGTCCTTATGTATTGAATAGTATGGATATTTATACATGATTAAGGAGGGCTAGAGTCCAAATTTTGGTTGTTGATGATATAAGGCGTGTATTGGTTTGTGCTCTGAGTCCACTTACCGTAGGAGGTGTGCCAATTTTTGGTTCGAGTCCACTTACCGTGAGAGTTGGTTCATGGTCTAAGTCTATTTACCATATGAGTTGAGTTAGTTTTTTGTCCAAGTCCACTTACCATATGAGGCGTACTGGTTTGTGGTCCAATTCCACTTACCACACAAGGCGTGTTCGTTTGTGGTCCAAGTCCACTTACTATACAAGGTGTGATTCTGCTTATTTTCACCATTAGAGCTTTTCCATAGCTGCCCTAAGTCATTTATTACTTGCTGGAACTAATAGTTCGGTTATCGGGCAGTTCATTTGGTTCTTAGAACCATTACCTTGTTTAGAAGTCTTCTCTAGTCCCAGATGGCCATCGAACAAAAACTTTAGTAAAACAATATCGAATGTTAATTTGGACTACATTAGCAGCTCCAAAATATCGATTTTAGGTTAGGTAGACCTTTGGTTTAGGTCCCGCTATACCCAAAATCATTTTAACCTATTGATCGAAAAGAAGATAAATTAGAAATTCAGGTGTAGGGCCCATATTTGGTCGAAACAACCTCGAATGGAAATACAATTTTCCAACGCATCCGAAATGTCTATATTAGTATAGTTGCATATCTTGTTTTCTCAAATTGTACTCCAGATACATCTCGAGGCCTTGGTCGAAACTTGGAATCAAATTTTAAGTTCCAACAGTCGTCTAGTGCAGCAAGGTACTGCACTCGCGAAGGCATAGATGCAATTGCGATGCCACAATCACGGCACGCGTGTGTGCGTGATTGCTCTAGCTGAGGGGATGGGGAGGGGCTATGTAAAAGTTTTTTATGGCCGAGAATTGGTTGTTTCCTCTATTTTCTTGAGTTCCAAAACCCTAATGAAGACTGTAGACCTCAAATTGCGTCTTGGGTGGTTATTGAGAGCTTAAATAACTTGCATAATCATGATTAACATTGAATTTATGGTATGAAGCCTTTAATTTTAGTTTTGAATTCTTGATTATTTGACCTAAAACCCCTAATGGCTTAAAGCTTGATTTTAGCCCCAAATATGGTTGATTTGCACAAATTTCTTGAGGAATATAACTCCCTAAAGGTATTTGAACAATGGGTTGGTCTAAAAAACTCATTTTCTATATGTGGGATGCACTTTTGTGTTGTATAGGACTTGAAACACAATGGTGTAATATGAGTTTCGTTGTTCTCATAATAATGTATAATCATGTTTTTAATAGCAAGATTCATTAAAGAAGCTTCAAGGAAAGGGAAAGCGAAGATTTTTGGATTGTGACCTATTTGGAATCAAGGTAGGTTAGGCTTACTTGTGTTAGATTGAACTTTAATGCAGCATAATTGTGATATCTTGATAAGATTTGGCGGGATCTTAGATATTGAAATAGTATATGGTAGAGTTTGGGATTAATTGAATCACTTAGGCTTTTGAATACATAAAGTGTGATAATTGACCCATAGTCTAGAATATTAGTTAGTTGGACTTGTTATCTCATGAATAGCATGAGAATGCTCTGGTTGCTCTAGTTAGATGAAAGTGACTTTGTTCACTCATCTTAAGAGTAAGTTGACCTAGATATACGTAGTTTGAAATTGGCCTTAGATGTTTGGATAACTTAAGGGAATCCTTGAGGGAGAATGTCCTATTAAACTAGTGTGGATTGATAAACCTTTGAGATATGATTTAGGTAACTTAGTCTAATTTTAGGTAGAATTTAGAGTTGTAAAGATAATTTGGGATATTAGAAGCGGAACTTGACCCGCCTTAAGCTTGAACTATGTAATTTCATTAGTGACCTAGATACTTGAGAAATGCCTTGAATATGCTTTGGCAATATGATGGCTAAACCCGTTAAATGATCCTAGATACTATGATTCCTGGTAAGTACGGAGGAAATATTGTTGATAATATGATTCTCGGTACATCCTGAGGATATATTAATGTTATGATGATGCCCAATAAGTTTGGAGGATATATTGACGATATTATGATACCCGGTAAATTCGAAGAATATATTGATGATATTATGATGTCCAGTACATCAGAGGATATATTGATGATATTATGATGCCCGGTACATTCGGATGATATATTGATGATATTATGATCCCCGGTACATCTAGAGGATATATTGATATTATGTATGGTAAACATGTGTATATATGCTTATGTGTGATTATGCCTTTATATGATTACATCCATGTGTACCTTGAAGATATGATGTTAATCTTGGGATTTTGGTTATAATTCTTCAATCCTAATCACTTGTTTGGAGGTGTAGTCTTTGCTAGCATCGAATAGTGAGTGGAAATAGAATATGTCAAATAAAGAGTTAAGGATAATTGGTAAGTGGTAACTTGTGTAGAAATAAAATTTGACATGATGGATATATTTGGCTTGAGTAAAGGGATTAACTAGGGAATATTGCCTAGTCAAGTGAGTTGTGTGGTAACTAGTAGACTACTAAGTGACTATTTTACTTGATGACTTGAAGTCTAGAATACTAAGTAATGGACCTTGATAATTGAAATATGATAACTATCAATTGTAGTTGTTATGTGGCCAATAGTTAAAATAGCATTAGTGATGATGAATTGTATTGATGACTAAAGTATAATGTCACTGGGTTGTTAAATAAGGATTTGTAGATTATGATGCTAGATAGTAAGAGGCGTTAGTTGATAGATAGATATGTACATTTGAAGATATGAAATCTTGTTCATATATGATGACTTGTACACCTGTTATAATTATTTGTAAGCCTTGGTCAAACAACATCTACAGATTAGTAGTGCACTTTGAATAAATATTGATGTTGGTTATTTAGTGAATAATAGTTAGTATTATCTCATGATTGAGTTTTATGAAAATAATCGATTAGGCCATAATGGAGATCCTATAAGGACTAGTGAATTAGTAGCCTAATAATAATAAGTGTTAGGTAGTTACTAATGACTAGATAGAGTCTATTGATATAATAGATATCTTAATGGATATATGACTATGGTTATGATTACCTTGGTATATGTTATACCAATTGTGGTAATTGATGATACTAGGGATCTTGGAAAATGACCGCTGATGGGATGTGTGAAAACCATGGATATATATGAGTTGCTTATATATATTTATATAGATATATCTTGATACGAGTATAATTTGAACTAGTAATACACTCTTTGGTGGTATGGGATGTCATGGTGAGTTTCTTACTTTATGTTCTTTTAGGTGTACTTCCCGGTGGTATGGGCCGCTGTGGTGCGTTCTTTTACCTTATGCTCTAATGAATGTATGTGTGTTAAATGTGGTATGTATGTGATTCTGATTGCATTAATGTCTCTTTACACTTTTGGATCAATTGCCCAGTTTATATGATAATATTGGTATGTATTGATACGAGAAGTCATATTACTGTACTAGTAGTTTAGTTACTTTGTACAGTGATGATGAAGATGATTCAGGTTCTGTTCTGTACCTTGGATTAGATATATTATCTTGCTTTATATCATCTTTATATCATAATTTAGCTCAGTTAGACAATGATGCCTACTGAATACCTATTTTTTGGTACTCATACTACACTTCTGTACCTTTTTGGTGTAGACCCAAGTACTAGTTACTACCGCTGAGTTAAAATCATGCAGTTTTGATCTTTTAAAGAAAGGGTGAGGTCTTGGAGTTTTAAGTCGCCCATTTCTCTTCTATCTTTATTCTGTCTTTTGTATTCAAGATGAATGTATAGACTATTTAGAATTTTGGGTTGTATTTCCTATTTTCATACTTAGATTCTCTTGTACTGATATTTCTAGGTTGTAGGATTGGTATCCATATTTTATTGTCCTTTATGGAACATTGCTGATGATGATTGTGTTTATCTATTGTGTTCTTTGTTGGGTGTTTCTACCAAAATAACCCATTGCCTTAGCTCTGGATTTTGATGTTGGCTTACTTACTGGTGGGTTTTAGTAGATGTCATCATGACTAGTGAATCGAGCCATCATAAATTATTATTAGAGGCCAGATTTCATCGGTATTGTTGGTACAAGATCAAGTGTCTAAAAGAGTCCTGCAGATTGGAATGTTGACATCTGTTTCCTACATTCAAGAGGCTATGGACATTCTTAGGAGTTCTTCACTTTCTTCACTCGTATCATACTAAGAGTCTGAGTTGGTTTCTATGATATTTTCTTGACTTTACTCTTTTGCAGATGCCTAGGACATGTGCTACATCTATGCGTGAGAGGGGTCCTAAGACTAAACCCAAGGATCCTACTCCTTTTTAGGACATCCTCGTGATGTACCCCTAGTTATAGATCAAGAGGGGCCTCCCCAAAACCCCATTCATGTACCATAGCTAAAGATTCCTCTACCATATCCAACGGTGGTCTAGGGTCTAGCCTAGGATCCAGAGGGTTTTATTTCTTCTTCTTTTCTTAGAGATAACTTAGTTTAGTTGTTGGGTATTATTGAAGGTACACAGACTACAAGGGTAGGAGTGCAGCCTGCAGCTGCAGCTCCTGGAGTTAAGGTTTCTCCTATGCCGACAGTTGTTTTTTCGACAGCCGCTCAGCCAGTTGTGACCCAGCCTACTATGTCTACTGAGGAGCAGAAAATGTTGGGTAAGTTTTTGAGGTTGGATCCACCTAGGTTTTTTAGTGCTCCTAGAGAGGATGCATTTTAGTTTCTTACTCCTTTTGAGGATAGGCTTCGTGGTTTAGGACTTGTTAAGACTCATGGTGTATATTCTACCATATTTTAGTTGAATTTGTTTGCTTAAAACTGGTGGAGAGTTTTTATAAGTTCTAGGGCAGTTAGATCTTCTCCCCTATCATGGACTCAATTCTTCGAGATGTTCTTGGAGAAGTATATGCCGCACATCTTTAGAGATTGGATGAGGGATCAGTTTACTAGATTGGAGTAAGGTTCTATCCCAGTCCCCAAGTATGAGGCTCATTTCTATGAGTTTCCCAGTCATGAAACTTTTATTTCGGATACTAAGTATGAGATATTTTATTGCTTTGTGAGAGAACTGACACTCTTTATCAGAAGGGCTACTCAGAGTTTAGTTGATGTGGGTAGGAATTTTGCTAAGGTTTCAGATCATGCTAGAGTGATGGAGGACATGCATCATGAGGGTCGTGATAAGAGACCTAAATATCAGGGTAGATTTGGTGGGAGCCGTTGAAGTTTTTGATTTAGAGGTGGTAGTTCTCATATTGGACATCTTTCATGCCCATCTTTTACACTTCATAGTCAGACTAGTCGACCAGTTCAGGCAACTCTTCAGACTATTAATGGAGGTCAGTTTGGTACTAGTGGGTGCCCTAGTAAGGGTAGTGATCAATCTTTGAGAGGTTCGTCTATAGGATGCTCTGGATGTGGTGGTCTGGTTCAGCTAGATCTATGAGTTCTGGTTTTGTTCATGACTCTTATTTTAATTTTGGGCTTCCTGGTTAATTTTTATGAGATTTCCCTAATCGTAAGGCGATGGTTGTTTCAGCCTAGGGTGCTACTCCTACTAGGGAAGTTTATCCCTCGATAGAGATAGTTTACGAGGTCACAAAGGTAGTTACTAGGGTGGTTGAGGTGGTACTTAGGTAGGCAAGAGTGAAGGTCATTAGTTTCCCAGCTAGGTGGCCAGCGTGGTTAGATATATACAGTACATACTAGAACTTAGGTTGATACTTTAGATTCTATAGTTACAGGTATAATTTTGGTGTGCTGCAAGTATGCTCTTGCATTATTTTATCTCGAATCCACTTATTCTTATATATCTGTTTATTATGCACCATAGTTGGACTTGACTAGTGATTTATTATATGTGTCATTATGTGTGTCTACTCTTGTGGGTGATTCTTTAGTAGTAGATCGAGTATTCAGATCATATGTCGTGATAGATAGTTATGTTGATACTTATGTTGATCTTATTATTCTGGATATGCCAGATTTTAATGTGATTCTGGGCACGGACTAGTTGTCCCACTCTTATGAGGTCATGGATTATTTTTCCATGATCGTTACCTAATCTATGCCTGGCATACCCCCAGTTGTGTGGCAGAGAGCGATTAGCCATAATCCAATAAGGATTATTTCTTATGTTTATGCTCGGAGGCTTATATCGAGAGGTTGTGAGTCTTATCTTGCATATGTATTTGATAGTCATGTAAAGAGTCTATCGCTTGACTCTGTTACTACTATTTGTGAGTTTCTTGATGTTTTCCCTACCGACCTACATAGTATTCCCTCTAACTATAAGGTTGAGTTTGCTATTGACCTTGAGCCTGTAACCCAACCTATTTCTATATCACCTTACTGTATGGCTCCTGCTGACCTTAAGGAGCTGAATTCTCAACTTTAATATATTTTTGGTGTGGGTTTCATTAGATCGAGTGTATCCCCATAGGGATCTCCTGTATTTTTTGTGAAGTAGAAAAATGGCGGATCTCCTGTATTTTTTGTGAAGTAGAAAAATGGCTTAATGCATATATGTATTAATAATAAGCGGCTTAATAAGGTGACGGTGAAGAACCGTTATCCTATGCCTTGCATTAATGATTAGTTTGACTAGATTCAAGGTCCGGTCGTATTTTCTAAGATTGATTTGAGGTTCGATTATAATCAGCTGAGAATTTAGGCTGAGCATATACCGAAGATAGCGTTCAGGACCTGTTATGGTCATTATGAGATTTAGGTAATGTCTTTTGGGCTGACTAATTCCCCAACCGTGTTCATGGACTTGATGAACCATGTGTTCAGACCCTATCTAGACTTCTTTGTTATTGTGCTTATTGATAAAATTCTGGAGCATGCGCAACACTTGAGGATTGTACTTCAGACTATGCGAGATCATGTGCTTTTTACCAAGTTCTCTAAGTGTGAGTTTTGTCTTGAGTCACTGTCATTCCTTAGTCATATGGTATTTAAAAATAGTGTTATGTGGGACCCACTTTGGTGTCGTATTGGACTCAAAGCACAATGGTCCAATGCGGGTGTCGTTGTTCTCATAATAATGTATAATTATGTTTTTATAGCATGGCTCATTGAAGAAGCTTTAAGGAAATGGAAAGTGAAGATTTTTGGTCTGTGAGCTATATGGAATCAAGGTAGGTTAGGCTTACTTGTGTTAGATTGAACTTTATTGCCGCATAATTATGATATCTTGATAAGATTGGGCGGGGTCTTAGATGTTGAAATGGTAGATGGTAGTGTTTGGGATTAATTGAATCACTTGGGCTTTTGAACACATAAAGTGTGCTAATTGACCCATAGTCTAGAACGTAGGTTAGTTGGACTTGATACCTCATGAATAGCATGAGAATGTTCTAGTTGCTCTAGTTAGATGAAAGTTTGTTCACTCATCTTAAGAGTAAGTTGACCTAGATATGCCTAGTTTAAAATTGTCCTTAGATGTTTTGATGACTTAAGAGGAATGCTTAAGGAAGAATTGTCCTATAGAACTAGTGTGGATTGATGAACCTTTGAGATATGATTAAGATAACTTAGTCTAATTTTAGGTAGAATTCAGACTGAAGAAGATAATTTGGGATATTCGAAGCGTAACTTGACTCACCTTAAGCTTGAACTATGTAACTTCATTAGTGACCTAGATACTTGAGAAATTCCTAGAATCTGTTTTAGTAATATGATGGCTAAACCTGGTAAATAGGTTATCCATGATGTTGATTTTGGAAATAATGTGCATACTTGATTGATTATCTTATTGTCATTTTTTGGATAGCATTGGAAAGTCTTGTAAATTTAACATATGGTTATGCTATTACTTAGCTTTGGGTTTGAGCCTTGAATTATTCCATTACTCATATTATGCTCAAGCCTAGTGATTGAACTTAATTTTGTGCCAAAGAATCCCTTTTTGCTAGTATTATGAATCATGCCTACTAATAGAGATTCTAGAAAGTATAACCATGGATTGTAATTGGCCATGCTGATAATCATGTCAAGCCCGGTAATGTGTAAGTGTTTATGCAATATAGATATGCATGTTTGTGCTTACTATTATAAGGTCTTGATAATGAATGGTGAGATGCTATGATATGTCTTTCCTTGCTTCTCTTACACTCTATTGTTTGTGGGACTTGTACTAGTCAATGATTCGGCTACACATATACATAAATATATATATATATTTATGTTATGCTGAACATTGATGCTATGGTAGATATTGATGACATTATGATTCCCGGCAAGTACGGAGGTTATTTTGACTATATGATAATGCCTGGTAAGTCCGGAGGAGATATTGATGATATTATGATGCCCGGTACATTCGGAGAATATATTAATGATATTATAATGCCTGGTAAGTACGGAGGAAATATTGTTGATAGTATGATTCTCGATACATCCTAAGGATATATTGATGTTATGATGATGCCCGATAAGTTCGGAGGATATGTTAATGATATTATGATGTCCCGTAAATCTAAAGAATATACTGATGATATTATGATATCCAGTACATCTAGAGGATATATTGATGATATTATGATTCCCGGTACATTGGGATGATACATTGATGATATTATGATCCCCGGTACATCCAAAGGATATATTGATATTATGTATGGTAAATATGTGTATATATGTTAATGTGTGATTATGCCTTTATACGATTACATCCATGTGTGCCTTCAAGATATGATGTTAATCTTGGGATGTTGGTTATAGTTCTTCAATCCTAATCACTTGTTTGGTGGTGATCTTTTCTAGCATTGAATAGTGAGTGGAAGTAGAATATTTTGAATAAAGAGTTAAGGCTAATTGGTAAATAGGAACTTGTGTAGAAATAAGTTTTGACATGGTGGATATATTTGTCTTGAGGAAAGGGATTAACTAAGGAATATTGCCTAGTTAAGTGAGTTGTGTAGTAACTAGTAGACTACTAAGTGACTATTTTACTTGATGACTTGAAGTCTAGAATACTAAGTAATGGACCATGATAATTGAAATGTGATAACTAGAAATTGTTGTTTTTATGTGGTCAATGGTGAAAATAGCATTAGTAATGATCAATGTTATTGATGACTAAAGTATAATGTCACTGGGTTGTTAAATGAAGATTAATAGATGATGACGCTAGATAGTAAGAGGCATTGGTTGATAGATAGATATGTACATTTAAAGATATGTAACCTTGCTCCTACAGGATGACTTGTGTGCCAGTGACAACTAGAAGTAATCCTTGGTCAAACGACATCTACGGATTAGTATTGCACCTTGAATAAATTTGGATGTTGGCTATCTAGTTAAGAATGGTTAGTGTTATCTCGTGATTGAATTATATGTAAATTATTGGTTAGGCCATATATGAGATCCTTTAAGGACTAGTGAATTAGCAGCCTAATAATAATAAGTATTGGGTAGTTAATATTGACTAGATAGAGTGTATTGATATCATAGTTATCTAAATGGCTATATGACTATGGTATGATTACCTTGGTATTTGTTATACCAATTGCGGTAATTGATGATGATTAGGAATCTTGGCAATTGACCGCTGATGGGCAGTGTGGAAACCATGGATAAATATGAGTTGGTTATATATATATATATGTACATATATATATATCTTTATACGTGTATAATTTAATTTTTTAATGCACTCTCCAGTGGTATGGGACGTCGTGATGAGGTCCTTACTTTATGTTCTTTTAGGTGTACTTCTCGGTGGTATAGGCCACTGTGGTGAGTTCTTTTACCTTATGTTCTAATGAATATATCTGCGTTAAATATGGTATGTATGCGATTGTGATTGTATTAATGTCTGTTTACACTTATGGATCAATTGCCCATTTTATATGACGATATTAGTATTTATTTATACGAGAAGCCGTATTACTGTACTAGTTGTTTAGTTACTTTGAACAGTGATGATAAAGAAAATTCAGGTTCAGTTTTGTACCTTGGCTTAAATATATTATCTTTCTTTATATCATCTTTATATCATAATTTAGCTCAGTTGTATGATGATGCCTACTAAATACCCGATTTTTTGTATGCATACTACACTTCTATACCTTTTTAGTGCACACCCAAGTACTAGTTGCCACCACTGAGTTGAGATCGTGCAGTGTTGATCTTTCGGATATAGGTTAAGCTCTTAGAGTTTTAAGTCACCTATTTCCCTATATATTTATTCTGAGTTTTGTATTCAAGATGAATGTATAGACTATTTAGACTTTTAGGTTGTATTTCCTATTTTCATACTTAGATTCTCTAGTACTGATATTTCTAGGTCATGGGATTGGTATCCATATTTGATTGTCTTTTATAGAACATTGCTAGTCATGATTGTGTTTATCTATTGTGGCCCTTGTTGGGTGTTTCTACCAAAATGACCCATTGTCTTAGCTCTGGGTTATGGTGTTGTCTTCCTTACTGGTTGGTTTTAGCAGATTTTATTTCCCAGGCATGCGACTTCTATTTTGGATACCGAGTATAAAAGAGTTTGCTACTTTGTGAGAGGACTGAGACTCCGTATCCGAATGGCTACTCAGAGTTTAGTTGATACAGGTAGGAATTTTGCTAAGGTCTCAGATCATGCTAGAGTTATAGAGGATATGCACCATGAGGGTCGTGATAATAGACCTAAGTATCAGGGCATATTTGGTGGGAGCCATAGTAGTTTTTGATTCGTAGGTGGTAGTTCTTATGTTGGACATCCTTCATGCCCATCTTTTACACTTTAGAGTTAGACTAGTCGACCAGTTTAGGCAGCTCTTCATACTAGTAGTCTCCCTAGTAAGGGCAGTGATCAATCTTTGAGAGGTTCGTCTGTAGGACGCTCGAGACATGGTGGTTACTCTGGTTCAGCTGGATTTTTGAGTTCTGGTTCTACTCATGACTCTTGTTTTAATTTTAGGATTCATGGTTATTTTTAGCGAGATTAAGCTAGTCGTAGGGTGACGGTTGTTTTGGCCCAGGGTGGTACTCCTATTAGGGAAGTTAATCCCCCAAGTAGATGTGGTTTGTAAGGTCACAAGGGTGGTTACTATGGTTCGAGGTGGTACTTAGGCAGGCAAGATAGAAGGTCGGTTAGTTACCCAGCCAAGTAGCTAGTGTTGTTAGTTATATGTTCTACCTGCTAGACCCGTGGCTGATACGTCAGTTGCTTTAGTTACATATATGATTTTGGTGTACCATAAGTCGGTCTTGCTTTATTTGATCTCGAATCAACTTATTCTTATATATCTTCTTATTATGCACCATAGTTGGACTTGACTAGTGATTTATTATATGTACCATTATGTGTATCTACTCTTATGGGTGATTCTCTAGTAGTTGATTGAGTATCCAGATCATGTGTTGTGCTAGTTAGTGATACTGATCTTATTATTCTGGATATTCTAGATGTTAATGTGATTCTGGGAAAGGACTAGTTATCCTACTATAATGAGGTCATGGATTGTTTTTCCATGACATTACCTAATCTATGTCTGGCGTACCCCTAGTTGTGTGGCAGAGAGCGATTAGCCATGAGCTGACGAGGATTATTTCTTATGTTTGTGCTAGGAAGCTTATATCGTGAGGTTGTGAGTCTTATCTTGCTTATGTATTTGATACTCATGTAGAGAGTTTGTCGCTAGACTCTATTCATAATATATGTGAGTTTCCAAATGTGTTCCCTACCGACCTGCATAGTATTCCCTCTGACCGTAAAGTTGAGTTTGCTATTGACCTTGATCCTGGAACCCAACCTATTTCTATGGCACCTTACCATATGGCTTCTGTTGAGCTTAAGGAGATGAGTTCTCATTTTCAATATCTTCTTGGTAAGGGTTTCATTAGACTGGGTGTATCCCCATAGGGGGCTCCTATATTGTTTGTGAAGTATAAAGATGGCTTCATGCATATGTGTATTAATTACAAGCGGCTTAATAAGGTGACGTGAAGAACCATTATCCTATGCCTCGCATTGATGATTTATTTGACCATATTAAAGGTACCACCATGTTTTTTAAGATTTATTTGAGGTTCAATTATCATCAGCTGAGAATTTAGGCTGAGGATATCCTGAAGATAACTTTCAGGACCTGTTATAGTCATTCTGAGATTTTGGTGATGTCTTTTGGGCTGACTAATTCCCCAGACGCATTCATGGACTTAATGAACTATGTGTTCAGACCCTATCTATACTCCTTTGTTATTGTGCTTATTGATGACATTCTTGTATATTCAAGGAGTAGTGAGGATCATGCACAGCACTTGAGGATTGTGCTTCAAACTTTGTGAGATCATGTGCTTTTTTCCAAGTTCTCTAAGTATGAGTTTTGTCTTGAGTCAGTGTCATTCCTTGGTTATGTGGTATCTAAAAATAGTATTATGGTAGACTCTGCTAAGATTTTAGTGATTCGTGATTGGGCTAGACCTACTTCTCCGACTGAGGTTTGCAGTTTTATTAGTTTGACTGGTTATTACAGATGCTTTGTTTAGAGCTTTTCTACTATTTTATCCCCTAGGACTAGATTGACTTGGAAGAAAGTTCCTTTTTGTGATCCGAGGAGTGTGACTTGAGCTTTGGAAAGCTTAAGGATTATCTTACTTCAGCTCCAGTGCTAGCTCTTCCAATTGACGATTAGGGATTCACCATGATTTGTGATGCTTCTAGTGTTGGTCTTGGATGTGTTTTGATGCAGTAGGGTCGTGTTATTGCTTATGCTTCTAGACATCTTAAAGTGCATTAGCGTAACTACCCAACTCATGATATGGAGTTGGTTGCGGTAGTTTTTGCGCTCAAGATTTGGAGGCATTATTTGTATGGTGTCATTGTGAGATTTTCACCAATCATTGCACCCTTCACCATCTTATGGCCCAGCGAGAGCTTAATGCTTGCCAGTGTAGATTGATGGAGTTGTTAAAAGACTATGATATTTCCATCTTGTATCATCCGAGTAAGGCAAGTATGGTAGCTGATTCCTTGAGTCACAAGGCAGTGAGTATGGGTAGCTTGGCATGCATATAAGTTTCTTGAAGGCCCATGGCATAGGACACTCAGTCCTTAGCCAATTTAATGGTTCCCCTTGATATTTCGGACCTTGTGAGGATTTTTCCTTATGTTGAAGTGAGGTACTCACTATTTGAGCAGATTCATGATCGCTAGTATAAGAATAGAAAGCTATGCTTTCTCTATGATTAGGTGGTAAGTGCTGATTCTGGGAGGAACACTATTAATTCTGAGGGTATTTTGAGATTTTAGGATCATATTTGTGTTCCCTAGCTTGATGATTTGATTCAGTTGATTTTTTATGAGGCTTACATCTCTATATATTCTTTTCATCTTGGTACAACTAAGATGTAAAGAGAATTGAGGCGGCATTACTGGTGGGATGGTATGAAGAGAGATATGGCAGATTTTATGGCTCGTTGCTTATATTGTCAGCAAATTAAGGATGAGCATCAACTTCCAGGTGGATTGACTCAGGGATTGCCCATTCCTAAGTGGAAATGGGAAAGGATTACTATGGACTTTATTAGTGGTTTTCGTCGTACTTCTCATGGTCATAACATTTTTTGGGTTATTGTGCATCATTTGACCAAGTCAGCATATTTCATTCCTATTTAGGTGACCCTTAGTGTTGAGAGATTAGCCAAAATTTATATTCGAGAGATAGTTCATTTGCATGGGGTGCTTATTTGTATCATATCAGTTGTAGTTCTGTATTTACTTTGTGATTTTGGAGAGCATTCCAGGAGGATTTGGGTACTCGAGTAGACTTGAGTACTTCATTTCATTTGCAGACAGATGGCCAGTCCGAGAGGACTATTTAGGTGCTCGAGGATATGCTGCGAGCCTATGTTATGGATTTTGGAGGACAGTAGGATTAGCACTTAGCATTGGTAGAGTTAGCCTACAACAATAGCTATCATTCAATTATTAAGATGGCGCCTTATAAGGCTTTGTGTGGTAGGAGATAACGTTCTCCGATAGGATGGTTTAAGACTTCTGAGGTGAGACCTCATGGTACAAATTTGCTTCAGGAATTAGGGTGATTCGAGATAGGCTGAAAATAGCCCAGAGTAAGCGGAAGGCCTATGCTGACCATAGGATCTGTGCCTTTATATTTAGAATTGGTGATTGTGTGTTCCTTCATGTTTTGCCCATAAGAGCTATTATGAGATTTGGAAGGAAGGGTAAGCTCAACCCTCAATATATTGGTCATTTTGAGATTCTCAACACAATTGGTGAGGTGGCCTATGAGTTAGGATTGCCTCCAAATTTCATTGTTGTTTATTTAGTTTTCCATGTTTCTATGTTGCATAAGTATATTCCTGATTTGTTTTATGTGCTTAGGTGGGATTCAGTCTAGTTTGACAAGCAGTTGACCTTTGTAGAGAAGCTCGTGCTTATTTTGGATACTGATGTGAGACAGCTGCGTACTGAAGAGATTCCCATAGTTAAGGTTCAATAGAAGCACCTCCCAGTAGAGTTGGCCACTTACAAAATCGAGAGTGCTATGTAGACCTAGTATCCTTATTTGTTTGAGACTCTGAATATTTTTTTCTTCTTTAACTTTTGAGGATTAAAGTTCCTTAGTAGTGGATGTTGTTGTAGTGACCCTTCTGGTCATTTCTTGTGATTCCACTTATTGTTGCTGCTAGAGCTTTTCTATAGCTACCTCAAGTCATTTATGACTTGTTGTAATCGATAGTTAGTTTACCAGGCAGTTTGTTTGGTTTTTAGAACCATTTTCCTATTTCAAAAGTCTTCTCTCCAAATGGCCATCAAGCAAAAACTTTAGTAAAATGATAGTAGATACGAATTTTAACTGTGCCAGCAGCTTTGGAATATCACTTTTAGGTTGGGTAGAACTTTGGTTTAGGTCCTGCTACATCTGAACTTATTTTGACCTATTGGTCGAAAAGTTGATAAACTAGAAATTTGGATGTAGGGACCATGTTTGGTCAAAATGACATCGAATGGAAAATCTGACTTTACCAATGTGTCTGAAACATTGAAATCAGTATGGTTGATTATCTCATTTGCTCATATAGGACTTCGGATGCACCCAAGCCCTTGGCCAAAACTTGGATTCAAATTTCGAGTTTTAGCCTCGTCTAGTGTTGCAAAGTACCTCCATCATGAGGGCATAGGTGCAATTACAATTTCGTGATCATGGGACACGTGTGTGCATGATCTCCCTAGATGAGGCCTAGGAAGGGGTCATTTAAAAGCTCTCTTTGGATGAGAATTGGCCATTTCCTCCATTATCTTGAGTTCCGAAACCCTAATGGAGAGTGTAGACCTCAAATTGAGTCTTGGGTGTTGATTGGGAGCTTAAAAACCTTCGATAATCATGATTAATGTTGAATCTAAGATATGAATCCTTTAATTTTGATGTTGAATTCATGATTATTTGACTCAAAACCCCTAATGGATTAGAGCTTGATTTTATCCCCAAATATTGTTGATTTGCATAAATTTCCTAAGGGATATAACTCCCGAATGGTATTTGAACAATGAGTTGGTCTCAAAACCTGGTTTTCTATATGTGGGACCCACTTGGACGATTTTGGTGTTGTTTTGGACCTAAAGCACAATGGTGCAATATGGGTGTCGTTATTCTCATAATAATCTAACTTAATTAATGACCTAGTTACTTGAGAAACACCTAGACTATGCTTTGGTAATATGATAGCCAAACCCGGTAAATGGGTTATGCATGATGTTGATTTTGGAAATAATGTGCATTCTTGATTTGTTATCTTACCTGGATATGATTAAGAAAGTCTTGTAAATTGAACCTATGGTTATGCTATCACTTCGCTTTTGGCTAGTTTACTATATGAGCCTTGAATTATGCCATAACTTATATTATGCTCAAGCATAGTGCCTAAACTTTTTTTTGTGCCAAGGATTCCTTTTTTTCTAGTATTGTGAATCATGCCTAATAAGAGAGATTCTAGAAATTATAACGATGGCTTGTAATTAGCCATGCTAACAATCATGTCAAGCCCAGAAATATGTGAGTGTTTATACCGTATGGATATACATGTCCATGCACTTACTATTATAATGTATTGATAATTAATGGTAAGATACTATGATATGTCTTTCCTTGCTTCTCTTACACTATTGTTTGTGGGATATGTACTTTTTAATGATTCGGCTATATATATATATATATATGTTGATGCTAAGATGAATATTGATGTTATGGTAGATGTTGATGATATTATGATACCCAGCAAGTCCGGAAGATATATTGATGATATGATGATGCCCGGTAAGTTCGGAGGAGATATTGATGATATTATGATGCTCGATACACCCGGAGGATATATTAAAGATATTATGATGCCCAGTAAGTCCAGAGGATATACTATTGATATTATGATGCCCGATACATACAAAGGATATATTGATGTTATGATGATGCTCGGTAAGTCCGAAAGATACATTGACAATATTATGATGCTCGATACATCCGGAGCATATATTGATGATATTATGATGCCACGTACATCTGGAGGATATATTGATGATATTATGATACCCGATACATCCAGAGGATATATTGATGTTATGTATGGTGAACATGTATATATATTTATGTGTGATTATTCCTTTATACGATTACATCCATGTGTGCCTTAAAGATATGATGTTAACCTTGGGATATTTGTTATAATTCTTCAATCCTAGTCAATTTCTTAGTGATGTAATCCTTGCTAGCGTTGAATAGTGAGTGGAAGTAGAATATGCCGAATAAAGAGTTAAGGCTAATTGGTAAGTGGGAACTTCTATAGAAATAAGATTTGACATAGTGGATATATTTGGCTTGAGTAAAGGGATTAACTATGGAATATTACCTAGTTAAGTGAGTTGTGTGGTAACTAGTTGACTACTAAGTGACTATTTTACTTGATGACTTAAAGTCTAGAATACGAAGTAATGGACCTTGATAATTGAAATGTGGTAACTAGCACTTGTGGTTATTATGTGGTAAATGGTGAAAATAGCATTAGTGATGATCAATGATATTGATGACTAAAGAATAATGTCACTGGGTTGTTAAATAAGCATTTGCAGATTATGATGCCAGATAGTAAGAGGCATTGGTTGATAGATAGATATGTACATTTGAAGATATGTAACCTTGTTCCTATAGGATGACTTGTGTGCCTATGATAACTAGAAGTAAACCTTGGTCAAATGACATCTACAGATTAGTAATGCACCTTGAATAAATATAGATGTTGGCTATTTAGTGAATAATAGTTAGTGTTATCTCGTGATTGAGTTTTATATAAAGAATCAATTAGGCCATAATGAAGATCCTATAAGGACTAGTGAATTAGTAGCCTAATAATAATAAGTGTTGGGTAGTTAATAATGACTAGATACGAGATGTTGTATTATTGTTCTAGTTGATTAGTTACTTTGTACAGTGATGATGGAGGAAATTCAGGTTCTATTCTGAACCTTGGCTTAGATATATTATCTTGCTTTATATCATAATTTAGCTCAGTCGACTGATGATGCCTATTGAGTGCCTATTATTTTGGTACTCATACTACACTTTTGTACCATTTTATTGTAGACTCGTTTACTAGTTGTCGCTGCTGAGTTGAGATAGTACAATGTTGATCCTTTAGAGATAGGGTGAGCTCTTGGAGGTTCAAGTCGCCTATTTCCTTCCTATCTTTATTCAGTCTTTTGTATTCAAGAAGAATAAATAGACTATTTGGACTATTGGGTTGTATTTCCTATTGTCATACTTAGATGCTCTTGTACTGATATTACCAGGTCCTGGGATTAGTATCTGTTGGTTGTCTTTTATGGAGCATTATTGATCATGATTATGTTCATTTATTTTGGCCCTTGTCGGGTGTTTCTACTAAAGTAACTATAATACCCGTGCTTATTCCTAGCTAGAAATCATGTCAAGGATGCTAGTACTTTCTTTGAAATACAAATCTATTTTTTACCTGTGGTATTTTTGAGATTTCTACTTTCTATCACGTGGGAAATTGAGTTAGCTTTCTAACGATACCAATTTTGTCCAAATCTGACACCAGACGAGGAAGTTATGGATGTTTCACTCAGAACTGACCGAAATGGCTAGGTGCGACGTCCAAGTTGATGGACCGCCAAACAAGTGATGGACCGCCACTTTGACTATCACAGCCAAGGCAGTAGGGCCACGTTCTGGATAAGGATTGATGGACGAGTTGACGGACCATCAAATTTTTGACGGACCATCATCCAGGCGTCAACTCTTATCCAGTGAACCCCATTTCTGGTCCACGTATAACGGTCGAAATGATGGACTGTCAAGTTCCTAACGGATTATCAATCGGGTCATCACACGCCACGTTCAGTTTATTTCCAGGCTGTTTTAATAGGGGTATTTTGATCATTTACTACTCGCCTATATATACCCAGATGATTTTGAATTCAGCCATTTTGCTCATTACTATTTCACCAACAAAAACTAGGTTTTCTCTCTAAATTTAATCTCCAAGAACAAGGCCCAATCTTCTTCAAAAATCAAAGGATTTCAAATCCTTCAACTTCAAAAACATCAAGAACCTTGAGTCAGGTATGCGTAGTGTTCATCTATGGATCCATTTTATTCATAGAGCTCAAGAACCATGTTTTAAACATTATTTTGTGATTGTCTTGTTGTGATATGAGCATGTACATGTTGATGATTGTTGTTTAAGTTTCATGATGATAGCTTAAGGTGATTTCTTGAAGTATATGTGTTTTTTAGTTGAAACCCATGATCCTTATGTGGCTTAATATGGTGAAATTCATGAACGCACTTAAGCTAAAAGAATGAATGCAAAGTGTTTGATAATATACCTACATGATAGAATTCATGGCCCATGATTTAATAGAGCTTAAATGACAATTCCATGATCTATGCTTTAGATTTCCCATGAATTCCATGTGAGTGATATGCGTTGTTGTTGTGATATGGATTGACCATGATATTGAAGATATGCAAGTATATACATGTTGTATGAATTTCCCTTCCATGTATAAGATGTTGAGAACTATGCTTAATGTGAAATCCCCTACTTATGATATGGTAAATTGTGGACTCTACTCTTATGATCAAGTCAGTCATGTGTATCGGTTTCCTTCCATCAAGTCCTGGGGGTACTTGTACCCAAAAAATATAGTTGTGTGCCTAGAGTCATGTCATGTTATCATGATAATCTCAGTCAAGCCATGATCTATAGAACTTATTCGGGCATGTGACTCAGGAAACCTCAGAAATCTCATGATCTCAGTTAATTCTCAAATAGTAGCACTAATCCATCAGTCAACAAAAGTTAGTTACTCAGTTCTTGTACCGTCAGTTAAATCATGTTTAGTATCTTCAGATGGGAGTATAAGTTAGCACTGAGTGAACCCAAGGATGGGAACTCACCTGCCAATTTAAGGTGTGATTCTTAGTAATCATCCTTATGTTCTAGAACTACGTAGCCAGCGTAGGTTAAGACATCTTAACCTATCAAATTAGGGTTGATGAGGTGGCTTAATCTGTCAGTTTAGGGTTCCCACCATTCTTATTTTGAGTACCTGCCAGCTAAGGGTCACTCACAATTGTCCTTACTAGTGGTGCGATATTGAAACCCTTCCAGTCGGGGAAGAGATTGGACCCCAACTTAGCTATATGTGTATTGGAGCATGTCGGTCAAACAACAACCTCCCACAATTTCAGTCCCAGTCTCAGTAAAAGAACTCAGATAGTTCTTCAGATTTTAGTATATCAAGACTGTCAGATACAGTCAAGTCAGTTACAAAATGGAACACACATAGTTCCATTAGATTCAGGACTGTCAGACACAGTCATCTATGTTATCAGAATTTCAGTATTTGTCATACTAGTTATCAATAGATCATGTATTAGTGTCCATATCTAGACATCCTGTAATCACGATCTTAGTTACTACGTGTACATATTTGCACTCTTACGTTCATATCAATCAGTCAGTTAGCATCATTCATCCATGTAAACCCTTTTGTATTTATCCTACCTCACTCGTATACTCAGTACTCCCAATTGTACTGATGTATTTGTGCTATGGTGCTTTCTTTCACGTTACACCATAGGTTCACAGATATGAGCTCTATATCAGCAGTAGCAGCAGCATTCTAGTCATAGAGTTGAAGTGAGTCCTCATCCATTCGAGGATGATATTATTTATTTCATTTATTATTTCAGTTCAGTTTTGCTAGACGGAGTTAGTTGGAGACATTTTCCTTCAACTCCTTATTCAGAAAGTATTTAGAGGCTTTTAGATTTAGCTCAGATTTGATTTAGATTTCAGTTGTTTTGGGTATTCGTTACCCCATATGGATATTATGATCTGTCAGATATTCTATGCAGTTAAACCTTATGGCCTATTGTTCATGTTTTCTGCATTATTATGTCATATATTGCAGTATACAGGTACAGATGTCAGTAATGGGTTAGCTTGCGGTCCCTTGGGATCATGGGCACCATGTAGTGATCCAGTTCAGAAATTGGGGTGTTACAAACTTGGTATCAGAGCCTAAGGTTTAATAGAATCCTAGGAAGTCTGAAAGCCGCATCTAGTAGAGTCTTATGCATGGGTGTGTTACGCGCCACATTTATGTGCCAGAGGCTATAAGATTTTTTAGGAACAGTTTCCCTTTTTTCGGTATTCATATCGTTCTGGATTAGGATTAGGGAGAAGAAAGAACAAGAGAGCAAGGTCAGGCAGTTTCAGTTTTGCTCAACCAAAATTAGAAGGAGAAAACCATTCGGAGTTTCATCCTAAGCCAGTAATTCCAGCTCCTTCCTCTGCCAGTACCCAGTGCTGAAATTCAGAGATGACAACAGAGATCGAGCACTAGTCTCCAAGTCTCAAGGCAGTATCAACAATGCCCGAACTAATCCTCTATGTCAAAGTTATGGTAAGAACCACAAGGGTACCTGTAAAGTTGGTAGTGATGTTTGTTTAAGTTGTGGCAAGCCAGGCCACAAGATTAGAGAGTATCTGCAGTCAGGTCTACAGGGTCAGCAGAATCGCTCCACAGCCCAGTCCGATCACCTAAATTAGCAAAGTGCCGCTTCCAGTGCTACTAGTGGGCAACACTACAATTGAATCTATGCTCTTTAGGCCCGACAAGATTAGGAAAATTCTCCTAATGTCATTACTAGTACGTTACAGATTTTCCATGTTCATATTTATGCTTTGCTAGATCCAGCTGCATCTTTGTCTTTTGTTACTCCTTATGTAGCAGGCGATTTTGGAATCAATCTCAAAATGTTAGCAGAGCCCTTTTTAGTCTCTAGCCCAGTGGGTAAAACCATCATAGCTCGACGGGTATATAGGAACTGCCCGGTTATGATATTTCAAAAAGCCACATCAGCAGGTTTAGTCAAGTTAGAGATAAATAATTTTGATGTCATTCTCGGCATAGATTGGCTTCATTCCTGCTATGCCATAGTCGACTGCCGAACCAGGGTAGTTCAGTTTTAGTTCTCAAATGAGCCCGTCCTAGAGTGAAAGGGTAGTACTTCATCTTTTAAGGGTCAGCTTGTTTCCTATCTACGGGAAAGGAAAATGATTTCTAAGGGGTGTGTGTATCATCTCATGCATATTAAAGATTCTATTTTTTAATCTCCTAGTCTTGAATCAGTCCCAATTGTAAATGAGTATTCAAACATGTTTCTCGAAGATCTTCTAGGAACTCCTCCCGAAAGGGAAATAGACTTCGGCATTGACATTATTCCAGATACTCAGCCTATTTCTATTTTGCCATACAAAATGGCACCAGCAGAACTCAAGAAACTAAAATATCAGTTGAAGGATCTCTTAGATAAGGGATTCATCAGGCCCAGTGTATCCCCATATGGTGCACCAGTCTTATTCGTGAGCAATAAAGATGGTTCTCTCAGGATGTGTATTGATTATCGTCAGCTCAACAATGTT
Organism: Capsicum annuum; assembly: GCF_002878395.1. Classification (NCBI taxonomy): domain Eukaryota; kingdom Viridiplantae; phylum Streptophyta; class Magnoliopsida; order Solanales; family Solanaceae; genus Capsicum; species Capsicum annuum. The sequence continues at coordinate 49,952 of NW_025838924.1, read as the reverse complement.
ACGGTCAAGAACAAGTATCCTCTTCCCAGAATAGATGACTTGTTTGACCAACTTCAGGGTGCTAGTTATTTCTCCAAAATAGACCTCAGATCAGGCTATCATCAGCTTAGAGTTAGAGAATATGACATCCCGAAGATAGCTTTTCTTACTCGGTATGGTCACTTCAAGCTTTTAGTTATGTCCTTTGGTCTTACCAATGCCTCAGCCGCTATCATAATCTTAATGTACTGTGTGTTCAAGCAGTACTTGTACATGTTTATCATAGTCTTCGTAGATGATATCCTGGTCTATTCCCGCATAGAGCGTGATCATTCAGACCATCTCAGGATTGTTCCTCAGACTCTCAAAGATCACCAGCTATTTGCTAAATTCAGTATGTATGAGTTTTGTCTAAGATTAGTAGCATTCCTTGGCCATATTATTTCTGATGATGGCATTAGAGTAGATCCTCAGAAGACCGAAGCAGTAAAAACCTAGCCTTGCCCTATCTCTCCATAAATATTATAAGTTTCTTAGTATTGGCTGGCTATTATAGATGGTTTGTTGAGGGATTTTCTTATATTGCATCTCCCATGTCCATATTGAATAGAAGAAGGTCAAGTTTCAGTGGTTAGATCCTTATGAAAATAGTTTACAAGAGTTGAAGACTCGACTCACCTCAGCTCCAGTTCTAGCTCTTCCAGATGGTTAGATGGGTTCGTGGTACATTATGATACATCCAGAGCGGGTTTAGGTTGTGTCCTCATGCAGTATGGTAAGGTCATAGCCTACGCCTCCAGACAGTTAAAGCCCCATGAGAAGAATTATCCTACTCATGATCTTGAGTTAGAAGCCATAGTATTTGCCTTAAAGATTTGGAGGCATTATCCATCGGATTTCATGTAGATGTCTTCACGGATCATAAGAGTCTTTAGTATGTCTTTTCTCAGAAAGATCTTAATCTTTGTTAGAGAAGGTGGTTAGAGCTTTTGAAATATTATGACATAAGTGTCCTTTACCATTCAGGCAAGGCCAACGTTGTGGCCGACGCTCCCATTAGACTCTCTATGGGTAGTGTTTCTCACGTCGAGGACAACAAAAAAAAGATAGCTCAGGAAATCCATCAGCACGCTAGACTAGGTGTTCACTTAGTAGATTTTTCGAAGGGTAGTGTATGTGTTCAGAGTAGTTCACAGCCATCTCTAGTTTTCGAGGTGAAAGAAAACCAAGACAGGTATCCTAGCCTTGTCAAGATAAAAAAGTTTGTTCAGAATCAGATAGTAGAGGTTTTCTCCAAAGGGGGAGATGGGGTTCTTCCCTATCAGGGTCGTCGGTGCATTCCAGGTGCAGATGACTTAAAGCAGTGGATTCTTGCAGAAGTGCATGGTGAGCGATACTCTATTCATCTAGGGGCCACTAAGATGTACCACAACCTAAGGGAAATCTATTGGTAAAGTGGGATGAAGAGAGATGTTCCAGAGTTTGTGGCTAAGTTCTCTATATGTCAGCAAGTTAAGATAGAGCATCAGAAGCCTAGTGTACCTATGCAGGAGTTCACCATTCCTACATGGAAGTGGGAAGAAGTGAGCATAGACTTCGTGATGGGTTTTCCTCAAACTCGTCATCATCATGATTCAGTTTGGGTTATTGTTGATAGGATGACCAAGTCAGCTCATTTCCTTCTAGTTCATACCTCTTATTCAGCCGAGGATTATGCCAAACTCTATATCAGGAAGTTGGTCAGATTACACGGTGTTCCATTATCTATTATTTCATACTAAGGTACCCAGTTCACCTCTCACTTCTAGATAGCATTCCAAAAGGATCTTGGTACCCAAGTTCATCTCAGTACAGCCTTTTATCCTCAGACAAATGGTCAAGCAGAAAGGATCATTCAGACTCTTGAAGATATGCTAAGGGCGTGTGCAATTGATTTCAAGGAAAGTTGGGATGACCACTTGCCTTTGAGTGAGTTTGCATACAATAATAGTTATCATTCCAGTATTAAAATGGCTTCATTTGAAGCTCTCTACGGTAGGAGGTATAGATCTCCAATTGGTTGGTTTAAAGTTAGTGAGGCTTCAGTCATAGGTCTTGACTTGGTTTTCGATGCCTTAGAGAAAGTTCAGTTGATCAGAGAGAGACTTCAGGCTTCTCAGAGCCAACAGAAGTCTTATACTGATGTTCGTAGAAAGGATCTCGAGTTCGAGGTTGATGACTATGTCTATCTCAAGATCTCTCCCATAAAGGGAGTGAAGAGATTCGGCAAGAAAGGGAAACTCAGTCCTCGCTATGGTAGTCCCTTCAGGATTCAGATTTAGCCTCAGTTCATCCGGTCTTCATGTACCCTTGCTCAATATATGCATAGGTGACCTAGCATTTTTAGTCCCTATTCAGAGCATTGATGTTCAGAACAGTCTCTGTTATGAAGATATTCCAGTCAAAATCTTCGACTATCATACTCGTTGATTGAGGAACAAAGAGGTCCCTCTAGTTAAGGTTCTTTGGAAAAATCAGTCCATCGAGAGAGCTACTTGGGAAGCAGAAGCAGATATGCATACCAAGTATCCTTACCTCTTCTCCACCGATTCAGATCAAGCTCAAGGTAATAGTTTGCCTTAACCTTATTCAGTTTCATATTCATGTTCCCGTTATAAACATCGTATCTACTACCATTTCATACTCTTTCATGCATTCATGTATCAGTTTAGTTATAAAATCATGCATTAGCTATGCATTATCGACCTGAGAAACTTAGTTTATCAGAACACTCAGTCACGCATTCATGTGCCAGCTAGCCATGCAATAGATGTGCATGAGTTCAGTATATTTAGCATTTTTGTCATGAATTCATGTCTGAGTCACTCATGTTCAGTTTATATTAATTAAATATTTTCCCTTTTTGTCAGTCTCATTCAAGGACGAATGTTCTCAAGGGGGAAATATTATAATACCCGTGCTTATTCCTAGCTAGAAATCATGTCAAGGATGTTAGTACTTACTTTGAAATACAAATCTATTTTTATACCCATGGTATTTTTGAGATTTCTACTTTCTATCACGTGGGAAATTGAGTTAGCTTTCTAACAATACCAATATTGTCCAAATCTGACACCAGATGAGGAAGTTATGGATGTTTAACTCAGAACTGACCAAAACTCCCAGGTGCGACGTCCAAGTTGATGGACCGACAAACAAGTGACGGACCTGCACTTTGACCGTCATAGCCAAGGCAGTAGGGCCACGTTCTGGATAAGGATTGACAGACGAGTTAACGGATCGTTAGATTTTTGATAGACCGTCATCCAGGCCATTAACTCTTATCCACTGAACCCCATTTCTGATCCACGTATGACTGTTGAAATGACGGACCATCGAGTTTTTAACGGACCGTTAATCGGGTCATCACACCCCACATTCAGTTTACTTCCAGGCCATTTTAACAGGGGTATTTTGGTCATCTACTACTCGCCTATATATACCCAGATGAGTCCGAATTCAGCCATTTTACTCATTATTATTTAACAAAAAAACTAGGGTCTTTCTAAATTTAATCTCCAAGAATAAGACCCAATCTACTTCAAAAATCAAAGGATTTCAAATCCTTTAAGTTCAAAAACATCAAGAACCTTGAGTCAGGTATGCGTAGTGTCCATCTATGGATCCATTTTGTTCATAGAGATCAAGAACTATGTTTTAAATATTATTTTATGATTGTCTTTTTATGACATGAGCATGTACAAGTTGATGATTGTTGTTTATGTTTGAAGATGATATCTAAAGGTGATTTCATGAAGTATATGTGTTTGTTAGTTGAAACCCATGATCCTTATGTGGCTTAATATGGTAAAATGCATGAAAACACTTATGCTAAAAGAATGCATGCAAAGTGTTTAATAATTTGCCTACATGATAGAATTCATGTCCCATGATTTAATAGTTTTTAAATGACAAGTCCATGCTCTATGCTTTATGATTTCCCATGAATTCCATGTGAGTGATATGCGTTGTTGTTGTGATATGGATTGACCATGTTATTGAAGCTATGCAAGTATATACATGTTATATGAATTTTCCTTCCATGTATAAAATGTTGAGAACTATTCTTAGTGTGAAATTCCCTACTCATGATATGGTAATTATGGACTCTACCCTTACGATCAAGTCAATCATGTGTGTTAGTTTCCTTCCATCGAGTCCTGGTGGTACTTGTACCCAAAAAATATAGCTGTGTGCCTAGATCTATGTCATGTTATCACGATAATCTCAGTCAAACCATGATCTATAGAACTCAGTCAGGCATGTGGCTCAGGAAACTACAGAAATCTTATGATCTCAGTTAATTCTCAAATAGTAGAACTAATCTGTCAGTCAACAAAAGTCAGTCACTCAGTCCATGTACCTTCAGTTAAATCCCATTCAGTCTCTTTATATGGAAGTAGAAGTTAGCACCGAGTGAACCCAAGGATGGGAACTCACCTGCCATTATATGGTGTGATTCTTAGTAATCATCCTTGTGTTCTAAACTACGTAGCCAGTGTAGGTTGAGACATCTTAACCTGTCAGATTATGGTTGATAAGGTGGCTTAATCCATTAGTTAAGGGTTCCCACCATTCTTATTTTAAGTACCTACTAGCTAAGGGTCACTCACAGCTGTCCTTACCAGTAGTGCGGTATTGACACCCTTCCAGTCGGGGTAGATATTGGACCATAACTTAGCTATATATGTTATTTGGGCATGTCATTCAAACAACTACCTCCCACAGTTTTAGTCCCAGTCTCATTAAAAGAACTCAGATAGATACAGTCAATTCAGTTATAGAACGGAACACAGATAGTTCCATTAGATTCAGGATTGTCAGACATAGTCGTCTATGTTATCAGAATTTCAATATTTATCATTATAGTTATCAGTAGATCATATATTAGTGTCCAGATCTAGACATCACGTAATCACGATCTCAGTTACTATGCATGCATGTTTGCACTCTTACGTTCATATCAGTCAGTCAGTTAGCATCGTTCATCCATGTAAACCCTTGTGAATTTAGCCTACCTCACTCGTATACTCCGTACTCCCAGTTGTACTAACACATTTGCGCTATGGTGCTTTATTTTATGTTACACCATAGGTACACAGATACGATCTCCAGATCAGCAGTAACAGTAGCATTCCAATCGCAAAGTTGCAGTGAGTCCTCATCCATTCGAGGATGATATTATTTATTTCATTTATTATTTCAATTTAGTTTTGCTAGACGGAGTTAGTTAGAGGCATGTTTCTTCAACTCTTTATTCAGATAGTATTTAGAGGCTTTCGGATTTAGCTCAGATTTGATTCAGATTTTAGTTGTTTTGGGTATTCGTTACCCCATATGGATGTTATGATTTGTCAGATATTCCATGAAGTTAAACCTTATGGCCTATTTTTCATGTTTTTTGCATTATTATGTCATATATTACAGTATACAGGTATCGATATCAATCATAGGTTAGCTTGTGGTCCCTCGGGATTATGTGTACCATGTAGCGATCCAATTTAGAAAACTGAGGCGTTATAGTAACCCATTGCCTTAGCTCTAGGTTTCAATATTGTCTTACCTACTGGTGGATTTTAGTAGGTGCCATCATGACTTTTGAATAAGGTCGTGAAAAGTGGTCGCCTTGGTAAGGAAATCTTTGAGGGATTCATTTTTGGGTCTTACTAGAAGTGGCTATTATTTTGGGTCATCCGAATCAATTGGTTTTGGTTCTGCCCATATTTCTTGTTTTACTTGTAGACTTCCTAGTCATTATTCATGGGATTTTTGTAGTCGTGAGGTGATGGTTGTTTAAGCCTAGGGTTCTTCCCATATTAGATCAGTTCACTCCACATATAGAGGTGTTTATCATGGTCGCAAAGGTAATGATTAGGGTGCTCGAGGTAGTACTCAGGCAGGTAGTATAGAAGGTTAGTTAGGTGCCCATCCAGGTGGTGGGGGTTGTTAATTATATACACTACCTGCTAGACCCAAGGCTAAGACTTTAGATATTGTAGTTAGAGGTATAATTTTGGTGTGTCACTAGTCGGCTCTTGCTTTATTTGATTCAGGATCCATTTATTCTTATAAATCTTCTTATTATGCACTACGATTAGAGTTGACTAGTGAATTATTATTTGTCCCATTGCGTGTATCTACTCCCATGGGTGATTCTTTTGTAGTGAATCGAGTATTCAGATCATATGTTATGACAATTAGTAATGTTGATACTTGTGCTGACCTTATTTTCTTCGATATGTATGATTTTGATGTGATTTTAGGCATAGACTGGTTATCCCACTATCATGTAGTAATGGATTGGTTTTCCAAGACCATTACCTTAGCCATGTCTGGTGTACCTCTAATCGTGTGGCAGGGAGTGGTTATCCATGGGCCGGTGGGGATTATTTATTGTGTTTATTTTTGGAGACATACATCGAGTGGTTGTGTGTCTTACCTCACTTATATTTGTGAAACTCATGTGGAAAGTCCATCTCTAGACTTTTTTCCTGTTGTTTATGATTTTTAGGATTTGTTCCCTACCGACCTGCCTAGTATTCCCCCTATTCATAAGATCAAGTTTTCTATTAACCTCAAGCCTGGCACCTAACCTATTTACATGGAACCTTACCGTATGGCTCCTGCCGAGCTTAAGGGGATGAATTCTCAGCTTTAAGATTTTTTTTGTAAGGGTTTCATTAAAATGAGTGTGTCCTCGTGGGGATCTCCTTTATTGTATGTGAAGAAGAAAGACAACTTCATTCGTATATGCATCATTATAGGCAGCTCATTAAAGTGATGGTGAAGAACCATTATCCTATGCCTCGTATTGATGATTTATTTGACCGGCTTCAGGGTGCAGCCTATTTTCTAAGATTGATTTGAGGTCCAGTTACTATCAGTTGATGATTCGGGTTGAGGATATCCCAAAAACAGCTTTATAACCCATTATGGTCATTATGAGTTTCTAGTGATGTTTTTTGGGTTGACTAATACCCCAGTTGCATTCATAGATTTGATGAACCTTGTGTTTACACCCTATCTAGACTCTTTCGTGATTGTGTTCTTCATGATATCCTTATATATCCGAGGAGTAGTGAAGAGCATGCGCAATATTTAAGCATCATGACCCAGACTTTGAGGGACCATTTTCTTTTCACCATGTACTCCAAGTATGAGACTTGGCTTGAGTCAGTGACATAATTTGGACATGTGATGTCTAAACATAGGGACTATGGTAGACTCGGCTATGATTGAGTCGATTCATGATTGGTCTAGGCCTATATCTCCGACCAAGGTCTAGAATTTCATTAGTTTGGATAGTTATTATAGGCACTTTATTAAGGGCTTTACGACTATTTCGACCCATATGACCAGATTAACTTGGAAGGAGGTTCCTTTTTTATGGTCAAAGAAATGTCAGTTGAGCTTTGGAAAGCTCAAGGACTTCCTTACTTCATCTCTTATGTTAGCTCTTCCTATTGAGGGTGAGGTATTCACCATGTTTTTCGATGCTTCTGGTGTTAGTCTTGGTTGTGTATTAATGCAGTAGGGTCGTGTCATTGCCTATGCTTCTAAACAGCTTAAGGTGCATGAGCGCAACTACCCCACTCATGATTTAGAGTTTGCAGCAGTAGTTTTTGCGCTCAAGATTTGGAGGCATTATTTGTATGGGGTTCATTGTGATATTTTCACTGATCATCGCACCTTTAGCACCTTATGACCCAGTGGGAGCTTAATGTTTGACAGCATAGATGGATGGAGTTTTTTATGGTTTATGATATTTTATCTTGTATCATCCAAGGAGAATTTGGTCGTTGATGCCTTAAGTTGCAAGGTAGTGAGTATGGGTCTCTTGGCTTGAATATCAGTTTCTCAAAGGCCCTTGGTATGGGACACTAGTCCTTATCCAAATTGATGGTTCACCTTGATATTTTAGATTATAGGGAAATTTTGTCTAGTGTGGAGGTGAGCTCCTTGCAATTTGAGCATATTCGTGAACGTCAGTACGGTTGTGCTCCTTTCATAATCAGGTGATAAGTAGTGATTTTGGGAGGCACACTACTGATTATGAGGGTGATTTGAGATTTCAGGACCGTATTAATGTTCCTCATATTGGTCACTTGATTCAGTCAATTTTTCATAAGGCTCACAGCTCTAGATATTCTATTCATCCCTATATAACCAAGATGTATAGAGATTTGAGACATCATTATTGGTGGGGAAGCATGAAGAGAGATATGGCAGACTTAGTAGCTCGTTGCCTATGTTGTTAATAGTTAAAGGTCGAGCATTAGCACCCTGGTAGTTTGACTCAGAGGTTGCCCATTCCTGAGTGGAAATGGGAGCGGATTACTATAGACTTCATTAGTGGGTTGCCTCGTACTTCCCATGGTTTTAAAGGCATTTGGATTATTGTGGATTGTATGACCAATTTATCATATTTCATTCCTATTCAGATGACCTTCAGTGCTGAGAGACTAGCCTATATCTATGTTCGTTTTGGGAGATAGTTTGTTTGCATGGGGTGCCCATTTCTATCATTTCAGACTGTGGTTTAGTGTTTACTTTGAGGTTTTGGAGAGAATTCTAGAAGGAGTCAATTACTCAAGTATATTTGAGTACAACCTTTCACTCGTAGATCAATGGTCAGTCCTAGAGGACTATTTAGGTGCTCGGGGGTATGCTCTAAAACTACGCTATGGATTTTGGAGGTCAGTGGGATCAGCACTTAGCATTGGCAGAGATCACGTATAACAACAGCTATCATTTGAGTATTGATTTGGCATCTTATGAGGCATCGTATAGTATGAGATATCGCTCTCTAGTTGGATGGTTTGAGACTTTCAAAGTGAGACCTCGTGGTACGTATATGGTTTAGGACTCATTGGATAGAGTATCCTAGAGTAGGTAGAAGGCCCACACAGATCGTCGAATCCATTTCTTGAGATTTAAAGTTGATGATCACGTATTTCTTTGTATTTTATCCATGAAGGGTGTGATGAGGTTTGAAAAGAAAGGTACGCTCAGTCCTCGATATATTAGCCATTTTGAGATTCTTCACATTTCCTATAAGTTATCTTTACCTCCAAATTTTGTTGTTGTTCATTCAAATTTCCATGTCTCTATGTTGCAATAGTATATTCCTTATCTGGCTCATGTGCTTAGATGGAACTCAGTCTTATTAGATGTGTACTTAACCTTTGTGGAGGAGCCCGTGCTGATTTAGGCTAGTGATGTGAAGCGGTTATGCATCAGGGAGATTTTTGTAGTTAAGTTTCAATGGAGGCACCTCCTAGAGGAGGAGGCCACTTGGGAGTCTACAACATTCGACCATAACTCACACTTTGAAAACTTAACATACAATAAATGATCCTTAAGAGTCTGCAACACTACTCGAAGGTAATTGGCATGATCCTTCTCACTCTTAGAATATAGCAAGATATCATCAATAAACACGATCATAAACAAATCCAAGAACTGTCTGACTACCCGATTTATAAGATCCATAAATGCAGTTGAAGAATTAGACAACTCCTATGACATAACCAGAAACTCCTAATGACCATATCGGGTTCAGAAGGCAGTCTTAGGGACATTCACCTCCCTAATCTTCAACTGATGATAACTCAGTCGAAGATCATTCTTTAAAAGCATCTAGCACCCTAAAGTTAGTCAAAGAGATCATCTATCCTAGGAAGAGGGTACTTATTCTTCACCATTACCTTATTCAGCTACTAATAATCTATACACATCCAAAGAGAACCATCCTTCTTACGCACGAAAAGCAGGAGAGCACCCCACGGGGATACATTAGGATGGATGAAATCCTTATAGAGCAGATCCTTTAACTACTTCTTAAGTTCTTTAAACTCAGCTAGAGCTATTCTAAATGGAGGAATAAATATAGGATGGGTATCTGGTAGAAGATAAATCCCAAAGTCTATTTTCCTATCAGGAGGAATATCAAGAAGATCATTAAGAAACACTTCAAGAATTTCGTTAACAACAAAGATAGCTTGTAAAGAAGGAACCTTAGAACTAGGATTTTTAACCTGAACTAAATGGTATAGACACCCCTTAGAAATCAACTTCCGGTCTCTAAGATACGAAATGAACCATTCCTTAGGAACTGTGGAACATCTTTCCCATTCTATTAACGGTTCATTTGGGAATTAGAAACTGATATTATAGGTCCGACAATCTATGAAGTGTAGGATGAATGAAGCCAATACATCCCCAAGATCACATTAAAGTCTACCACATCTAATTTAATTAGATCCACCAATGTCTCCCTATCACCAATAGATACCATACAACCCTTATAGATCCTTCTAGCCATAATAGAATCACCCACCGGGGTAGATATAGAGAAGGGATCAAAAATACACTCAGGACTAAGACCAAAATGAACAGCCGCATAAGGGGTCATATAAGAAAGGGTAGAACTCGGATCAAGCAGACAATATACATCACGAGAGAAAAGTTTCAATATACCAGTAACAACATCAGGAGATGCCTCAAATTTTTTATGAATGACAAGAGCATAAAGATGGTTCTAACCAATGTCGATACTAAAAGTGGAACCCTCAGCATTTCATGCGTCACTTGATACTTGTCACCTTATAAGGTCTTAAACCCATCATATATGCTTCAAACATTTTGAATCCTTAAAAATTTTTCATATACATTTTGTCAAGTGACAATATTGAATATTTTATGTATGACATCTTTAAATGTCTGGACTGCAAATAGAATAAGTTTTTTGCTTATCAAAAAGCATCCTTCCATATCACTTGATAAATACTTATATGCCAGCATGCCAAAATAAATGTAGAAGACATGTAATATCCCGTGATTTTCCTAGATTAAAATCGTCCTAAAAATGAAAAGGAGTATCTTCTAGAATAAGTGATGTTTATTTTGAGTGGAATGCATTAGATTTGGACTTTCCATGATGTGGGAAATTTATTCAGCTTTCCAACAATATAAGATTAACCCAAATCCAATAATCGACTAGGAATTTATGGCTATTTTAAGTTCAAGTCGCAAAACACCATCATTTGGACCCTTAGCATGTCGCGGAGCAGTGTAGAATCCCAATTGTCACTTTCCAGTGGCCCTCCGTGATAGCAATGCATCGCAATGAGAGGCAAATTCTCATTTGGTGATTTCCAGTGAGACCACATGATACTGATGCGTCACTCCAGTGGTCAAAATAACAAAGTAAAGGGCTCTACGATTGTGATGCGTCGCGGAGGAAGCCAAGTTCCCATTCATCCCTTTTCCAGTGAGCCCCCGTGATAGTGGTGCATCGCGATGTCAACCCAAATTGGAAAAATGTACATTTTTCAGTTCCGCTTAAAAGTTTAAAGAGGGGTTTTGGTAAATTACCCAACCCACAATCCATCCAAAAATAAAAGATTTATCATATTTGAGAGCACTTTATGCCCCATTCATTATTCTCTCTTAAACAAAACCCTAAGGCTCATACTTCCTCTCCAAGAAACCCAAAATTTCCTCCATAGATTCTCCAAGAAAGCTTCAAATTAAGGATTCCCAAAGAAAGATAATCAAGAACCCATCATCAAGAACTCAATAGGAATCCAAAATTCAAGGTTTCTCCATCTAGGCATCAATTAAGGTATGTGGGTTTATGAACAAGGACAATCCTTTCGTCTTTGTGCCCAAAACTTGATTTTTATTGTGAAAGTTATTTGATTTTATATGCTTTCCTATGAATTTGAAGTTTGGGTTTACACCCCATATTTCTATTCATGATATTATGAGATTTTCAATGATTTAGAAATTGAATTACATAATCATGTTTATGTTTTGATGCACATTGCTGAAATTTGTAGATTTTACGATGATTTATGAATGTTTATGTTATCAAGCATGAGTTTTGAGATGTTTTATCATGAGATTAATACGTGGGTCATTACCCTATTTAATGATTGTTATTCAAAGAATTGTTGTGCTATAAGCACCCCATGATTAGAATATTTTTAGTTTATTGAGAAAGATTTGACCTTTTGGTCTCAGAATAGATTTAAAATCCACTTTATAGATTCAGATTACAGATTTATAGTTGGTTTTTATTATAAATCATTACGTTTAAAGTGGATTTTATGAAGATCTTGAGCATGAAATTGGGAGTAGTATTTAGCACCGAGATGGGTATGTTATTATGGTTTTATACCTCAGAACTATGTGCCAACATAGAATTTAGATTATTCCCACTTCTACATGGATGACTTAGATTGTGATCACTAAGATCAGATTGTTTTATTTTGATGACAAGGGTAGAACAGCCCTAACCTTATGGGGGCTGGTCATGGGACACAATGGATGCTCACATGGTGTACATGTCGGTTAGAAGAACCTCCAAAATAGATGTTCCCCACTCTTAAAATAATTTTAATTATTTAAAGTCTTGAGATAAAGTGTTTACTATGCATAATAAGATTCAGACTTCTTTTAGCCTATATGATTTGAGAACAAGAATAGATTATAGATTTTAGAACTAAGTGTAATGACTCACAAGATTCATACTACATTCTTTACTATTCATGATTTATGATTTTTATATTTCAGATTTACTCAAGCTATGTGAGTCATTTACATTTAACATACATGATTTGATAAACAATGATGATATTGTTTACCTTTTGCACAAACCCCCATATGCTCAGTACATACTCAAAGTACTGATCTACATATACGTCTATGTGCTACATTTTCTCATAATGTAGGTTCAGGTGCTCAATCTCAGCAGTACAGTAATTTCGAGCATCTCATCTACATCTCTGCAGTTGGTGAGTCCTCATAGTTCGGGGACTTAGCTATTCATGTTCTTAGTTTATTAATAGATATTTTAGTTTAGTCTGAGTCAGTTGGGGCCTGTCCCAGTGACTCTCTAGATTCAGATAATAGAGGTTTGTTGGACTGTTAGATTTAGATTTAGACCTTTGAGTTAGTATTCAAATTTTCAACATTTGTTTTATCAAACTTTTGAGATTTAGTATGATTCAGATATACTCAGAAGATTTCAGATAGTTTTCTGCATATGTTATGATTTTTCATCTATATTTCCCTATTTTAAATTCAGATCTAGAAAAGGCAGGTAAGGTTAGATCAGGACTACTTATAGTTCGGAGCACCGGGTAGCATCTTGGGAACCAATTTTTGGGGTATTACAAAATTGGTATCAGAGCCTAAGGTTTAGAGAGTCCTAGGGAGTTAGACAAGACGTGTTATATAGATTCTCGATCATCGGTGTAAAGTACGCCACATCTATGAGCAAGAGGCTATAAAGCGTTTTAGGAAACCATCTCTTCTTTTATAATCCATCATGCTTATAGCTGTCTCTATCTACTATTAACTCATGATCTTTTATGACAAAATATGTCTCCTCGTCGAGCTAATGCACGCAGAAATGACAACCAGCCACCTCAGCCCGCAGATCCTTTAAATGAGAATATGTCGCATACGGAGTTTCAGGCTATTTTTCAGGCGCTAGCCCAAGCTGTGACAACTAATATTTAGGCAAAACATCAGGATGTAGTCCCACCTCAGATGGATAGGGATTTATGCACAGCTAAAATTTGAGATTTCATAAGAATGAACCCATCAGAATTCTTTGGGTCGGAGATAGGTGAGGACTCACAGTTTTCTCTTGATGAGGTGAAGAAGATCACCCAAATTATATATGTTTTTTAGGAAGAGAGTGTAGAATTAGAATAGTATAGGGTGAAGGATGTTGCTTAGGATTGGGTAGTGATATGGAAGAAGAGTAGAGGGGAGAATGCATCTCCCATAACTTGGCAGATATTTCAGGATGAGTCTTCTCACTTGAGATGAGGGAAGCTAAGATACAAGAGTTTATGATCTTGAGGCTGGGTTCTATGACAATGAAGGATTATTTCCTTAATTTCAACCAGTTGTCTAAGAATGCCCCTGACCAGATGGCTGACCCTAGGTCAAGAATGAGTAAGTTTATGATCGGTGTGTCTGGGATGGTAGTTAAGGAGTGTAGGACTACTATACTCAATAGGGACATGGACCTTTCTAGATTGATGATACATGCTTAGTATATTGAGGCAGAAAAGATGAAGGATAGAGAGAGTAAATAAGAGGGATAAAACAAGGCAGTTTGATCATGGTCGGAATAGGTCTAGAGAAGGAAATCCTTCACATTTTTAGAATTATTCATCTATGCCTGCACCTTCTTTAGCCAGTGCTTCTGTACCCAGAAATAGGCAAGAATAGTGGGGTAAGTCTTCTATGTCTAGATCTCAGAATATTATAAGTAATAATCCTAACCAATCCCCATGTGCTAATTGCGGTAAGAATTATGGAGGTAAGTGTTTGTGGGGTCAAAATGGTTGTTATGGATGTGGCCAGGAGGGTCACAGAATCAAAGAGTGCCTGCATACTAGGCGGGGAAATAGTGATGTTCATCCCTATACTCAGGCTAATAGTGCACCAGCTCCTTTAGGTTTCCCAACTCCTCCTCAGGGTGTATCATCAATTACCAGTGGCAATCAACTCTAGAGTCGGTTTTATGCTTTGCTATCCCGCTAGGAGCAAGAAAAATCACCCGATGTTGTGACTGGTATGCTTCGTGTCTTTTATTTTGATATTTATGTATTGTTAGACCCTAGGTCGATCTTTTCTTATATGACCGCATTAGTTGCTATGAATTAGAGATAAGTTCTAAAAAGATCCATGAGCCTTTCTTAGTTTCTACTCCAGTAGGTGAGTCAGTTGTTGCTAAACAGATTTATAAAAAGTGTCCTATTACCATCCTTTATAAAGTCATGTTAGCAGACCTGATAGAGTTGACATGGTTGGTTTTGATCTTATTCTGGGTATGGATTGACTTCATTCCTGTTATGTTTTTATAGATTGCCACACCTGAGTGGTGAATTTTCAGTTTTTCGATGAGCCAGTCTTTGAGTTGTCAAGTAATTCAGTGTCTCCCAAGAATCATTTCATATCTTACCTTAAGGCCAAGAATTTGATTTTCAAAGGTTGCATCTATCATCTAGTTTGAGTTAATGACACTAAGTCTGAGACTCCAACAGTTCAGTCAGTTGATGTAGTGAATGACTTTCCTGATATTTTCCCAGAAGATCTCCCAGAGGTACCTCCCGATAGGGAAATAGAATTCGGTATTGGACTTCTTCCAGATACTCAGCCTATTTTTATCCCTCAATATCATATGGCTCCCGCAGAGCTTAAAGAGTTGAAAGAGCAACTCAAAGATCTTTTAGATAAGGGTTCCACAAGGCCAAGTATTTCTCTATGGGGTGCTCCCATCCTATTCGTGCGAAATAAAGACGGTTCTTTGCAAATGTGCATTGACTACCGTCAGCTAAATAAGGTCACAGCCAAGAACAAATACCCTCTTCCTAGAATCGATGATTTATTTGACCAACTCCAAGGTGCAAGTTATTTCTTAAAAATAGACCTTAGATCTGGCTATCATCAACTTAGAGTAAGGGAATGTGATATTCTAAAGACAGTCTTTAGAACCCATTATGGTTATTTTGAGTTTCTAGTCATGTTTTTCGAGCTAATCAATGCTCCAGCAGCTTCCATGGACCTCATGAATTGAGTGTTCAAACAATATCTAGACATATTTATCATAGTATTCATAGATGATATCCTTGTATACTCCTATAGTGAGGATGACCATGCCAACCACCTTAGAATTACCTTGGAAACTCTTAGAGAGCATCAATTGTTCACTAAATTTAGCAAGTGTGAATTTTGGCTAAGGTCAGTAGCCTTTGTCTGTCATATTATTTCCACTGATGGCATTAGAGTTTATCCCTAAAAGATAAAAGCCATAAAAAATTGTCCAAGACCTATCTCTCCATTATACATTAGGAATTTTTTGGGTTTAGCCAGATATTACTGTCATTTTATTGAAGGCTTCTCGTCTATTGCGTCTCCTATGTCTAAATTGACCCAAAATAAAGTTAAGTTCCTATGGTCAAATTCTTACGAGAAGAGTTTTCAGGAGTGGAAGACTCGACTCACTTTAGCCCTAGTTCTAGCATTACCGAATGGTGCAGCCGACTTTGTTGTTTATTACGATGCCTCTAAAGTTTGTTTAGGTTGTGTGTTAATGAAGAGAGGTAAGGTCATAGACTATGCCTCTAGTCATTTTAAGCCTCATGAAAAGAATTACCAAACCCTTGATCTTGAATTAGTTGTTGTGGTGTTTGCTTTAAAAATTTGGAGACATTATCTGTATGGTGTACAGTTGATGTGTTCACGGACCACAAAAACTTGTAGTATGTATTTACATAGAGGGAATTGAATATCTATCAGAGAAGGTGGTTGGAGTTATTGAAGTACTATGATATGAGTGTGTTGTATCATCTGGGTAAGGCTAATGTAGTGGTAGATACCCTTAGTAGGTTGTCTATAGGCAGTGTTACTCATATTAAGAATCATAAGAAAGAGTTAGCTTGATAAGTTCATCGTTTCGCTAGATTGGGTGTTAGGTTGGTTGATTCAGCTGAAGGTAATGTTTGGGTTCAAAGTAGTTCCGAGTCTTCCCTAGTTTCAGAAGTGAAAGAGAAGCAAGATATGGATTCTAGTTTAGTCAAACTAAAAGAGTCTATTAAAGACCAAAAGGTAGGGGTTTTCTCTTAAGGGAGAGATGGTGTGTTGAGGCACCAAAGTAGATTGTGTGTGCCATGTGTTCATGATTTGAGGCAGCATATTATAGCGGAAGCACATGATGCATGGTATTCTATTCATCGAGGTGCTACCAAGATGTATCGCAACTTGCGGAAATCTATTGGTGGAATGGTATGAAGAAAGATGTAGCGAAGTTCGTAACTAAATATGAAACTTTTCAACAAGTTAAGGTAAAGCACCAAATACCTAATAGTATATTGCAAGAGTTTAGTATCCCCACCTGGAAGTGGAAAGAGTTGAATGTGGATTTTGTGACTGGTTTACCCCAATCACATCATTTTCATGATTCAATATGGGTTATTATAGATAGATTGACTAAGTCAGCACATTTCTTCCCAGTTTATACATCCTATACAACTGAAGATTATGCCAGGTTGTATATCCAAGAGTTAGTCAGACTGCATAGAGTCCCCTTTTCTATCATCTCAAATAAGGGCACTCAGTTTACTTCCCAATTTTGGAGAGGTTTTCAGAAGTTTCTTGGTACCCAAGTCCATCTTAGTTTAGATTTCCACCCTTAGAAATATGGTCAAGCAGAGAGGACCATCCAAACTCTAGAAGATATGTTGAGGGCATATGTTGTTAATTTTAAGGGTAGTTGGGTGAGCATTTGCCGATGATTGAGTTTGTGTATAGTAATATTTATCATTCAAGCATTTAGATGGCCCCGTTTAGGCTCTTTATAGGAGGAGATGTAGATCACCCATAGGTTAGTTTGAAGTGGGTAAGGCCTTTTTGCTTGGGCCTAGTGCACTATTTGAAGCTATGGAGAAAGTCAAGTTGATTAGAGAAAGATTGAAAATAGCCCAGACTCATCAGAAATCCTATGCAGATGTGAGAAAAAGAGACCTCGAGTTTGAGGTTGGTGATTTACTGTATTTGAAAATTTCACCCATGAATATGGTGAAGAGATTTGGCAAGAAGGGGAAGCTTAGTCCCCAGTATGTTAGCCATTATAGAATTCTGAGTCATGTTGGGAAAGTAGCTTACGAGATTGAGTTGCCTGCTGACTAGTCAGTCATTCATCTTGTATTCTACATCTCTATGCTTAAGTAGTGCATCGGTAACTCCACCATTATAGATCCTTTAGAAAGCTCAGATATTCAAAATAGCCTATCATACGAAGAGATTCCAGTTGAGATTTTAGACCATCAGATCCGTAGACTAAGGAACAAAGAAGTTCCCTTGGTCAAAGTTCTTTGGCGGAACCAGTCGATTGAGGGTGCTACTTGGGAAACTGAAGCAGACATACGAGCCAAGTACCCTCACCTCTTCTCTGCAAACTCATATCTAGCCGAAGGTTCTAATCTTCCTAAATCTAGTTCTTTTCTAATCTTACATTCAGCTATATAGTTGTCCTCGTGTAAGTTCGTGCACTCACAGAATTACTCAGAACCTTAGAATGATTTAAATTTAGTTCCTCAGATCACTTCAGTTGTGCATTCTATCATATTCTCTTAAATTCCTTAGAAATTTTAGCTTAACTAGCCACATTCGAGGATGAATGTTCCCAAGGAAAAAATATTGTAATACCCCGCAATTTTCCTAGCCTAAACTCATCCCAAAAATGACAAGGAGTAGCTTCTAGAATGAGTGATTTTTATTTCAAGTGAAATTCTTTAGATTTCAAATTACCATGATGTGGGAAATTGATTAAGCTTTCCAACGATATAAGGTTCACCTAAATCCGATAACCGGGTAGGAAGTTATGGCTATTTTAAATTCCAATCGCAAAACACCGTCATTTGGACCCTTAGCGGGTCGCCGAGCAGAGTAGAATCACAATTATCATTTTTTTCAGTGGCCCTCCATGATAGTACCGTATTATGAAGAGGGCCAAATTCCCATTTGACAATTTTCATTGAGACCTCGCGATACGGCGCGTCGCGCCAGTGGTCAAAATGACAAATTAAAGCGCTCCGCGAATATGATGCACCGTAGAGGAGGCCCAGTTCCCGTTCTTCCCTTTTCCAGTGAGCCACCACGATAGTGGCACATCACGGTGGCCACCCAAATTGGAAAAATGTACGTTTTTCAATTCTATTTAAAAGTTTAAAGGGGGCATTTTGGTAAATTACCCAACCCCCAATCCATCCAAAAATAGAAGATTTATCATATTTGAGAGCACTTTATGCCTCATTCATCGTTCTCTCTTAAACAAAACCCTAAGGCTCATACTTTCTCTCCAAGAAACCCAAAATTTCCTTTATAGAGTCTCCAAAAAAGCTTCAAATTGAGGATTCCCAAAGTAAGATAATCAAGAACCCATCATTAAGAACTCAATAGGAATCAAACATTCAAGGTTTCTCCATCTAGGCATCAATTAAGGTATGTGGGATTATGAACAAGGACAATTCTTTAGTCCTTGTGCCCAAAACTTGATTTTTATTGTGAAAATTATTTGATTTTATATTTTTTCCTATGAATTTGAAGTTTGGGTTTACACCCCATAGTTTTATTCATGATATTATGAGATTTTCAATGATTTAGAAATTGAATTACATGAGTATGTTTATGTTTTTATGCACATTGCTGAAATTTCAAGATTTTAAGATGATTTATGAATGTTTATGTTATCAAGCATGAATTTTGAGATGTTTTATCATGAGATTAATACATGGGTCATTAAACCCTATTTAAAGATTATTATTCAAAGAATTATTATTCTTTAAGCACCCCATGATTAGAATATTTTTAGTTTATTGAGAAAGATTTGACCTTGTGGTCTCAGAATACATTTGAAATCCACTTTACAGATTCAGATTACAGATTTACAGTTGGTTTTCATTATCAATCATTAGATTACTTTTACAGTGGATTTTTTGGAGATCTTGAGCGTGAGATAAGGAGTAGTATTTAGCACCGAGTTGGGTACGTTACTATGGTTTCATACCCCAAAACTACGTGCCAATGTAGGATTTAGATTATTCCCACTTTTATGTGAATGACTGAGATTATAATCATTGAGATGAGATTGTTCTATTCTGATGGAAAGGTTAGAATAGCCCTAACCTTACGAGGGCTAATCGTAGGACACCATGGATGCTCACATGGTGTACATGTCAGTTAGAAGAACCTCCCAAATAGATGTCCCCCACTCTTAAAATAGTTTTAATTATTTAAAGTCTTAAGATAAAGTGTTTACTATGCAGAATAAGTTTCAAACTTCTTTTAGCCTATATGATTTGAGAACAAGAACAGAATATAGATTTTAGAACTAAGTGTAATTACTCACGAGATTCATACTACATGCTTTACTATTCATGATTTATGATTTTTAAATTTCATATTTACTCAAGCTATGTGAGTCATTTACATTTAACATGCATGATTTGATAAACAATGATGATATTGTTTACCTTTTGCACAAACCCCCATATGCTCAGTACATACTCAAAGTACTGATCTACATATACGTCTATGTGCTACATTTTCTCATAATGTAGGTTCAGGTGCTCAATCTCAGCAGTACAGTAATTTCGAGCATCTCATCTACATCTCTGCAGTTGGTGAGTCCTCATAGTTTGGGGACTTAGCTATTCATGTTCTTAGTTTATTAATAGATATTTTAGTTTAGTCTGAGTCAGTTGGGGCCTGTCCCAGTGACTCTCTAGATTCAGATAGTAGAGGTTTGTTGGACTGTTAGATTTAGATTTAGAACTTTGAGTTAGTATTCAAATTTTCAACATTTGTTTTATCATACTGTTGAGATTTAGTATTATTCAGATATACTCAGAAGATTTCACACAGTTTTCCACATATGTTATGATTTTTCATCTATATTTTCCTATTTAAGATTCAGATCTAGAAAAGGCCACTAGGATTAGCTCAGTACTTCTTTTAGTTTGGAGCACCGTGTAGCATCCCGATAACCAGATTTTAGGGCACTACAAACTTGGTATTAAAACCCAAGGTTTGGAGAGTCCTAGGGAGTCAGACAAGCCGCGTTACATAGAGTCGTGATCATCAGTATGAGGCGTGCTACATCAATGAGCAAGAGGCTATGAAGCATTTTAAGAAACCATCTCTTCTTTGATAATCCATCGTGCTTACAGCTATCTCTATCTACTATTAACTCATTCTATTTTTATGATATAATATTCCTCCTCGTCGAGCTAATGCCCACAGAAATAACAACCATCCACCTCAGCCCACAGATCCTTTGAAAGAAATATGTTGAACGCAGATTTTTGGGCTATTTTTTAGCCACTGGCCCAAGCTGTGACAGCTAATGTTCAGGGAAACCGTCAGGGTAAAGTCCCACCTCAGCAAGATGGGGATTTAGTTGCAGCCAAAATTTAAGATTTTATGAGAACAAACCCACCAGAATTCTTCGAGTCGAAGGCAGGTTAGGACCCACAACTTTATCTTGATGTGGTGAAGAAGATCACTTGAATTATGTATATTTTTTAGGAGGAGAGTGTATAATTTGCATCGTATAGGCTGAAAGGATATTGCTTATGATTGGGTAGTGATGTAGAAGAAGAGTAGAGGAGAGTATTCAGCTCCCATGATTTGGCAGGTATTTTAGGATGCGTTTTTAGACAAGTTCTTCCCCCTTGAGATGACGGAAGCTAAGATACAAGAGTTCATAAACCTGAGGTAGGGCTCTATGATAGTGAAGGAGTATTGCTTCAAGTTTAACCAGTTGTCTAAGTATGCCCCTGACTAAATGGTTGACCCTAGGTCAAGCATGTTTAAGTTTGTGACCGATGTGTGTGGCATAGTAGTTAAGGAGTGTAGGAATGCTATGCTCAATAGGGACATGGACATTCCTAGATTGATAATGTATACTCAATAGTTTGAGGTAGAAAAGATGAAGAAGAGAGATAAAGTGAATAAGAGGTCTAGAACAGGGCAGTTTGATCATGGTCGTAATAGGTCTAGAGAGGAAATCATTCACAATTTCAAAATCATTCATCCATGCCTGCACCTTCTTCAGCCAGTGCTCCTGCACCCAGAAATAGGCAAGAACAGTGGGATAAGCCTTCTATGTCCAAATCTCATAATAGTGTGAGTAATAAGCCTAATCAATCCCCATGTGCTAATTCCGATAAGAATCATAGAGGTAAGTGTTTATAGGGTCAAAAAGGTTGTTATTGTTATGGCCAAGAGGATCATGGGATCAAAGAGTGCCCGCATGCTAGGCGGGGAAATAGATATGTTAGTCCCCAGACTCTGGCTAATAATGCCCCTGCTCCTTTAGGTTTCCCAGCTCCTCCTTAGGATACATCATCTAGATCCGGTGGCGATCATCGCCAAAGTCGGTTTTATGCTTTGCCATCCTGCCAGGAGCAGGAAGATTCACCCGATGTTGTAACTGGTATGCTTCGTGTCTTTCATTTTGATATTTATATATTGTTAGACCCTGGGTCGAGCTTCTCGTATGTGACCCCATTAGCTGCTGTGAATTTTGAGATAAGTTCTGAAAATATCCCTGAGCCTTTCTTGGTGTCTACTCCAGTAGATGAGTCAGTTGTGGCCAAATAGATTTATAAAAAGGATCCTAGCACCGTCCTTCATAAATTTATGTTAGCAAACCTGATAGAGTTAGACAAGCTTGATTTTGATCTTATTCTGGGTATGGATTGGCTTCATTCCTATTATTCTTCTATACATCGTCGCACCCGAGTGGTGAAGTTTTAGTTTACAGATGATCCAATCTTTGAGTGGTCAAGTAATTCAGTGTCTTCCAAGAGTCATTTCATATCTTAGCTTAAGGCGGGAAAGTTGATTTCCAAAGGCTGCATCTATCATCTAGTTCGAGTTAAAGACACTAAGTCTGAGACTCCAATAGTTCAGTCAGTTGATGTAGTGAATGACTTTCCTGATATTTTCCCAGAAGATCTCCCAAAGGTATCTCCCAATAGGGAAATAGAATTTGGTATTTACCTTCTTCCAGATACTCAGCCTATTTTTATTCCTCTATATCGTATGGCTCCCGCAGAGCTTAAAGAGTTGAAAGAGAAACTCAAGGATCTTTTAGATAAGGGTTTCATAAGTCCTAGTATTTCTCCATGGGGCGCTCCCATCCTATTCGTGTGAAAGAAAGACGGTTCTTCGCAAATGTGCATTGACTATCGTCAGCTAAATAAGGTCACAGTCAAGAACAAATACCCTCTTCCTAGAATTGATAATTTATTTGACCAACTCCAAGGTGCAAGTCATTTCTCAAAGATAGACCTTAGATCCGTCCATCATCAGCTTAGAGTAAGGGAATATGACATTCCAAATACAGCCTTTAGAACTCGTTATGGTCATTTTAAGTTTCTAGTCATGTCTTTTGGGCGAACCAATGCCCCAGCATCTTTTACGGACCTCATGAATCGAGCGTTTAAATAGTATCTAGACATGTTTGTCATAGTATTCATAGATGATATCCTTGTCTACTCCTGTAGTGAGGAAGACCATACAGACCACCATAGAATTATATTGCAAACTCTTAGAAAGCATCAATTGTTTGCCAAATTCAGTAACTGTAAATTTTGTCTAAGGTCAGTAGCCTTTCTCAATCATATTATTTTCGTTGATGGCATTAGAGTTGATCCTCAAAAGACAGAATCCATAAGATATTAGCCTAGACCAATCTCTCCGTGAAACATTAGGAGTTTCTTGGTTTTAGCTGGCTACTACCGTCATTTTTTTAAAGGTTTCTCGACTATTACATCTCCTATGTCTATATTGACCCAAGAGAAAGTTAAGTTCCTATGTTTAGATTCCTGTGAGAAGATTTTTATGGAGTTGAAGACTCGACTCACTCCAGCCCCAGTTCTTACATTATTGGATGGTACAGATGGCTTTGTTATTTATTACGATGCCTCTAGAGTTGGTTTGGGTTATGTGTTGATGCAGAGAGGTAAGGTCATAGCCTATGCCTCTAGACACTTAAAGCCTCATGAAAAGAATTACCCAATCCTTAATCTTGAATTAGTTGTTGTGGTGTTTGCTTTGGAAATCTGGAGACATTATCTGTACATTGCGCACATTGATGTGTTCATGGACCACAAAAGCTTGCAGTATGTGTTTATGCAGAGGAAAATGAATCTCCGTCAGAGAAGGTGGTTGAAGTTATTAAAGAAATATGATATAAGTTTATTGTATCATCCGGGCAAGGCCAATATAGTGCAGACGCCCTTAGTAGGTTTTCTATGGGCAGTGTTGCTCATGTTGAGAATGATAAGAAAGAGTTAGCTTGAGAAGTTCATCATTTGGCTAGATTATATGTTAGGTTGGTTGATTCAGCTGACGGTAATATTTGGGTTCATAATA
This sequence comes from Capsicum annuum, assembly GCF_002878395.1. Classification (NCBI taxonomy): domain Eukaryota; kingdom Viridiplantae; phylum Streptophyta; class Magnoliopsida; order Solanales; family Solanaceae; genus Capsicum; species Capsicum annuum. The sequence continues at coordinate 25,964 of NW_025838924.1, read as the reverse complement.
GTTCCGAATCTTCCCTAGTTTTGGAAGTGAAGGAGAAGCAAGATATGGATTCTAGTTTGGTCAAATTAAATGAATTAGTTAAAGACCAAAGGGTAGAGGTTTTCTCTCAAGGGGGAGATGGTATGTTGAGGCACCAAAGTAGATTGTGTTTGCCATGTGTTGATGATTTGAGGCACAGATTATGGCAGAAGTGCATGGTACGCGGTATTTTATTCATCCAGGTGCTACCAAGATGTACCGTGACTTGCGGGAAATCTATTGGTGGAATGGTATGAAGAAAGATATAGTAGAGTTTGTAGCTAAATTTGCAAATTATCAATAGGTTAAGGTAGAGCACCAAAAACCTGGTGGTACGTTGCAAGAGTTTGGTATCCCCACCAGGAAGTGGGAAGAGGTGAATATGGATTTTGTGATTAGTTTACCCCAATCGCGTCATCTTCATGATTTGATATGGGTTATTGTAGATAGATTTACTAAGTCAGCATATTTCTTGCCAGTTCATACATCCTATACAACTGAAGATTATGTTAGGTTGTATATCCAAGATTTAGACAGACTGCATGGAGTCCCCTTGTCTATCATCTCAAATAGGGGAACTCAGTTTACTTTCTAGTTTTGGAGAGCTTTTCAGAAAGGTCTTGGTACCCAAGTCCATCTTAGTGAACAGCTTTCCACCCTTGGACAGATGGTCAAGCAGAGAAGACCATCCATACTCTAGAAGATATATTGAGGGAAGATGTTATTGATTTCAAGGGTAGTTGGGATGAGCATCTGTAGTTGATTGAGTTCGCGTCTAGTAACAGTTATCATTCTAGTATTCATATGGTCCAATTTAAGGCTCTTTATAGAAGGAGATGTAAATCACCCACAGGTTTGTTTGAAGTAGGTGAGGTCACTTTTCTTAGGCCTAGTGCACTGTTCGAAGTTATGGAGAAAGTCAAGTTAATTAGAGAAAGATTGAAAACAGGCCTGAGTCATTAGAAATCCTATGCAGATGCGAGAAGCAGAAACCTCGAGTTTGAGGTTGGTGATTTAGTGTATTTGAAAATTTTCACCCATGAAAGGGGTGAAGAGATTTATCGAGAAGGGGAAGCTTAGTCCCCGGTATGTTAGCCCTTATAGAATTCTAAGTGGTGTTGGGAAAGTAGCTTATGAGATTGAGTTGCCCACCGACTTGTCAGTCATTCATCCTGTGTTCCATGTCTTTATGCTTAAGAAGTGCATCGGTAACTCCACCACTGTAGATCCTTTAGATAGCTCAGATATTTAGAACAGCCTTTCATATGAAGAGATTCTAGTTGAGATTTTATACCATTAGATCCGTAGACTAAGGAACAAAAAAATTCCCTTGGTCAAAGTTCTTTGGTTGAATCAGTCGATTGAGGGTGCTAATTGGAAAACTGAAGCAGACATGCGAGCCAAGTACCCTTATCTCTTCTCCACAAACTCAGATCTAGCTAAAGGTACTACTCTTCCTTAATCCGGTTCTTTTCTAATCATACATTCATCTATATAGTTGTCCTCATGTAAGTTCGTGCACTCATAAAATTACTCAAAAGCTTAGAATGATTTAGATTTAGTTGCTCAGTTCACTTCAGTTGTGCTTGCTATCTTCTACTCTTAGATTCCTCAGAAAATTCAGCTTAACTAGCCATATTCAAGGACGAATGTTCCCAACAGAGAGATATTGTAATGCCCCACGATTTTCCTAGATAAAAATCATCCCAAAAATGAAAAAGAGTAGCTTCTAGAATGAATGATGTTTATTTTGAGTGGAATTCTTTAGATTTGGACTTTCCATGATGTGGGAAATTGATTCAGCTTTCCAACCATATAAGGTTCTCCTAAATCCGATAACTGGGTAGGAAGTTATGGCTATTTTAAATTTAAATCATAAAACACCATCATTTGGACCCTTAGCACGTCGTGGAGCAATGTAGAATCCCAATTTTCATTTTTCAGTGGCCATTCACGATAGCACCGTGTTGCGGAGAGGGCCAAATTCTCATTTGACAATTTCCAGTGAGACCTTGCGATACTGGCGCGTCGCTTCAGCGGTCAAATGAAAAATTAAAGGGCTCCGCGATTGTGATGCATCATGAAGGAAGCCCAGTTCCCATTCATCTCTTTTCTAGTGAGCCACTGCAATAGTGGCGCGTCGCGGTGCCACCCAAATTAGAAAAGTATATGTTTTTCAGTTCTGTTTAAAATTTTAAAGAGGGCATTTGGTAAATTACCCAACCCCCAATCCGTCCAAAAATAGAAGATTTATCATATTTGAGATCACTTATGCCCCATTCATCATTCTCTCTTAAACAAAACCCTAAGGCTCATACTTTCTCTCCAAGAAACCCAAAATTTCCTCCATAGATTCTCAAAGAAAGCTTCAAATTGAGGATTCCCAAAGCAAGATAATCAAGAACCCATCATCAAGAACTCAATAGGAATCCAAAATTCAAGGTTTCTTCATCTCGGCATCAATTAAGGTATGTGGGTTATGAACAAGGACAATCCTTTCGTCCTTGTGCCCAAAACCTGATTTTTATTGCGAAAGTTATTTGATTTTAAATGTTTTCCTATGAATTTGAAGTTTGGGTTTACACCCCATATTGCTATTCATGATATTTTGAGATTTTTAATGATTTAGAAATTGAATTACATGAGTATGTTTATGTTTTTATGCACATTACTGAAATTTTCAGATTTTAAGATGATTTATGAATGTTTATGTTACCAAGCATGAACTTTGAGATGTTTTATCATGATATTAATACATGGGTCATTAAACCCTATTTAAAGATTCTTATTCAAAGAATTGTTATGCTTTAAGTACCTCATGATTAGAATATTTTCAGATTATTGAGAAATATTCGACCTTTTGGTCTCAGAATAGATTTGAAATCTACTTTACAAATTCAGATTACAGATTTACAGTTGGTTTTCATTATAAATCATTAGATTACTTTTAAAGTGGATTTTCTAGAGATCTTGAGCATGATATTAGGAGTATTATTTATAACCAATATGGGTACGTTACTACGGTTTCATACCCCAGGACTACGTGCTAATGTAGGATTCAGATTATTCTTACTTCTATGTGGATGACTGAGATTGTGATCACTAAGATCAGATTGTTCTATTTTGATAACAAGGGTAGAACAGCCCTAACCTTACGGGGGCTAGTCGTGAGACACCGTGTATGCTCACATGGTGTACATGTCGGTTAGAAGAACCTCCCAAATAGATGTCCCCCACTCTTAAAATAGTTTTAATTATTTAAGGCCTTGAGATAAAGTGTTTACTATGCAGAATAAGTTTCAGACTTCTTTTAGCCTATATGATTTGAGAACAAGAACAGAATATAGATTTTAGAACTAAGTGTAATGACTCACAAGATTCATACTACATTCTTTACTATTCATGATTTATGTTTTTTAGATTTCAGATTTACTCAAGTTATGTGAGCCATTTACATTTAGCATGCATGATTTGATAAACTGTGGTGATATTGTTTACTTATTGCATACACCTCCATTTACTCAGTACATCCTCAAAGTACTGATCCACATATACGTCTATGTGCTATATCGTCTCATAATGTAGGTTCAGGTGCTCAATCTCAGCAGCACAGTGATTTTTGAGCATCTCATCTACATCCCTGCAGTTGGTGAGTCCTCATAGTTCGGGGTCTTAGCTATTCATGTTCTTAGTTTATTAATAGATATTTCAGTTTAGTCTAAGTCAGTTGGGGCCTGTCCCAGTGACTTTCTAAATTCAGATAGTAGAGGCTTGTCAGATTGTTAGATTCAGATTTAGACCTTTGAGATAGTATTCAGATTTTCAACATTTATTTTATCAGACTTTTGAGATTTAGTATGATTCAGATATACTCAGAAGATTCAAGATAGTTTTCCATATATTTTATGATTTTTCATCTACATTTCCCTATTTGAGATTCAGATCTAGAAAAGGAAGCTAGGGTTAGCTCAGGACTACTTGTAGTTTGGAACATCGTGTAGCATCCCGAGAACCAGATTTCACGGTGTTACAAGATAGATCCTTGTAATTTTTAACAATATTTTGACAATATTATATCAAAGATATTATTCATGATATATCATTTTTTTATAAGTTCAAAATGTGACATAACATTTTGAGATCTTATCACTTCATTATTTTTAGGTACCTGAACCTTTCATAAGGTTCCATAAAGTGTTATGACATAAGATCTTTAAGAACACATTACTTTCTTATTTCGATCATTTGCTCCTTATCTCTTTCAAGGATTATTTTATTTGAAATCGACTGGTCTACCAGATTTTATATATGCATAGATTTTGTCCTTTAGGGATACATAATAGGAACACTTGCAACTTAAATATGATATTAATTTTGAGTCAGCAAATGCTTCTGACATTTGACTCAAATTATCTTTTGAATGAACATCTGATGATAATTCCTAACATACATCATAGTTACTTACAATCGCTCACTTATGTTAGGAAAGATAACATACATCCTTCATCTTCTTTGATGGATCCTTCGTTGTGAAACATTGTATATCCATTAATCATATACTGCGCATCAAAACTATTAGATGAAAAATATATGGTTCCTGATCCTAAACCAACTTTGAGTGGAAAATTATCATAATTTATTAATTTGTTGCATACAAGTACTTTTGTATAAAATATATCATATTTCAAACGAACACATGAAGTTTTCTTCTCATAAATAATGATTTAGCAAATTTTCTAAAGGCATTTAATTCCAAGCCAATTTGAATATTTATCAACTAAAAATTATGCTCTTAACTCAATTTATATTGAGCAAATAATTTTTATGAATGTCAAACTGAAGTTTGACAAGAAATGCACATGTGATCATCTTATAGCGATGCATCTTAAATATATATCACATGATATATAAATAGACTCTTATTAACCTGTAATAAATTTTAACTTTACATGCCAACGTACGAACTTATTTGTACTACCAAACTACATATTTATCATGACATGTGCTTTTTATTTTAGTAAATCTTCAAAATTAGTATTACATGAATAAATTTTTTGGATTTACTATTCGAGAGTAAATTTCTAAATAGTTCAACTCAATTATTCTGCCCCTTCAAGAGGCGAGTTGTGCTACTATCACAATCAAGTCTATGTTTGTATTAATACGCTTTACTAAATATTATCACATTCACATTAGGCAATGCCTCTGTACTTATAAAAATTGAAATTCTCATTCCCCAAAAATAGAATATAATTGTGCCTTACGCATATCAAACTTTGATAGCTTATAACCTCTTTTAATATTTTGCTACTTCAGGAGAAAATCAAGGCATACATATGATGTAGAGAATTTTTCTCTAACATATCTTTCAGAGTTACCTTACTTCAAAGTAATTACCACTTTTATGAGCTTTTGAAGTACTATGAAGTTTAACTATTTGTCTTCTTTTAGATGTATAATACACTGTGACCACATTCACTTAAGGGAATGGAGCATATTCAATGATATATGTTTCATGAATTTTCAGCAAAAACACATTATTTTACCTTAGCCATCATAATATCATCAATATGGTGCATTGAGATTCAAACTCATTGTAGTAGAGTTTCAATAAGCAAAAGGAGCCTATAGGTAGGCTGAAATCAAGACTGTAATCAGGAGGTTGATTATAGTGGATTTATTAAGGTGCTTGTGAGGGAAAGACGTGGTTTTTTTATTTCTAGGTTTCCACTTTAAAATCCTGTGTTCTTACCTTCTTGAACTATCTTTGTTTTTCCAGCACCTCATAGTTGCTTTACTATTCTATCGCTTGTGTTTGACTTTGAGGGATCTGGTTCCCCACTGTATGGTGCAACCCCCAAGGGTTCCAATAATTGGTATCAGAGTCGGTTCACTCAAAAAAGTTCATACCTAGAGTGTTCTGGTCATCATGGGTATTATAACTAAACTAGGAGTGGAAAGAAAAGAAGTATGAAGGGAGAGATTCCAGACCTTGAAGTCTTTAGAGTTTAAACTAGGTGAAGAAGACTTTGATGTTGCACTTTTAGCAACAAAAATTGTTAGAACTATAAAAAGAGGTGGTCAGTTAAGCAAACAAAATGGTAAGATTGAAGGCTATCACAAAAATGGTAGCTCTGAAGCATTCTTGAGAAATTACCAAATGCAAAAGAATGATCAAGTCCATGAAAAGTCAAAAAGGAAAATTGCAGCTGAGCATGCTATAAAGCAAGCTTTGACAGCGTAGGGATATTCTTCAAGCAAAGTTGATAAAGATGAGAAGACTGGAGATGTATCTAGGTTAGCATTGAAAGACAATCTAGTTATCTATGATTCTTTGTGTGCACTCATGGCAAACTCAAAAGTTGAAGAAGAAAAAAAAAATAACCCTTTTTAACTTAAAGGATGACCTAGATAACTACTCTGCTAAGAAGATAAAAAGGCTTGTTGATATGTTGATAGACTACTGAGAAGAAAGTATTAGAGGAGAAAGTAGAGAATCAAGAACATAAGTTGATTGCTTTAACTCTACAAATCTCTAAAAATGAAGAGTTGTTAACAAAGATAAATTTTGAAAATTAGAGTTTAGTGCGTAATCTAAATAAAGTATATGATAGAGATGAAAAAGGGAAGAAAGAAGCTTCATGGCTTCAAACTGATCTTGAAGAAAGATTGAGGGATTCTACAAAACACCTTCTGTCTGCACTTAATAGGAATGAAAAGTTAGAGAGGGACCTGGTCCGCTTGAAAGAAAAGTTGAATATGTCTCTTAAATTGACTACTTCCCTACTGATTCTTTCTAACTTAACTAGTCAAGGTGTAAATAATGGTATAGGTCTGGCATATCAAGAAGAACTCCAGCCTAATGTGTCTCGAAGGAAGACTGTCAATAATGTTAGAAGCATAGAAAGAAAACTTTTATGCACTCACTGTAGAAGAAACAGATATTTGAAAGAAGGATGCTAGTACTAGCTTAAGGCTAAATTCTGGAATACTGAATACATTCAATAGGAGAATGCACATTCTAAGTACTTTAAGTCTCTAAAACGGGAGAAAAGGAATCCATCATTGCCTAGATGGGCCAAAAAGGAATTGATCACACCATTATCCTCCTACTGGGAATTAAAATTTAAGTGGGTTCCTAAGCCCAACTCGTGATCATGATCCTAGAAATGAGAAAAAAGATTGGAGTCAGGAATGGTCAGTTAATAGTATGTGCTTTATGCTCAAAATTAGAAAACTTGACAAGATTTATCTCAAGACACTTCAAAGTAAAAGTCTCTCATTGTGAAAGAGATGATTTTAAGGGACCTGGTCCCAAATGAATTCATCTCAGAGGAAGAAACTTGAGGCAGTATGAGTGATGTAAAGTCTAGGACCTGGTCCTCAGACCTATTCTAAAAGAGCAAATTCTAAGATTGATTAAAATATCCTGACCTAACATCTGAGCCAATGTCACTCCTAAATATTGGTTATGTCAAGGTAATAGGTATCCATGATAGATTTGATAATGTCCAAGCAACACCTCCTATCGGATGATGATATGGTCATTGTAAAAATATAGTTACCTAACAGAGGTTGGGGTCAAATCCCAAGGGAACACGTGAAAATGCAAATCTCAGAAGTTATAGTTGGCGGGTAGAATAAGAAAAGTATATGGGGGGTTTTGATGTAGTAATCTTGAGAAAATAACTATACTAACTTTAATTGTAATCAGTGTAGATGAACACTAGGATTGTGTTCCCCTTGAATTCTCAACTCCGTAGGCTTATCATGCTTTGTTGAACCAACCCTACACTTTTCATGCAGAATCAATAAGTTATGTACCTTCTACAGTCTTTTGGACGAGTAGAAGGATTTTATGCTTTAACTTTTGAGTCTTAGGATGTCGCCCTTACTAAACCTTATCTTGATCTCATTTAACTATCACCTTTTTAGTTTCTAGTCATTAGAAGAAATCTAACCATCTTACTAAGATAGAACCTAGAAACGTGGATCGGCAGTTAAACTCCAAATTACTATTGTCTGTATCTTTTCCTAGTCATTACTCCTCTTTTGGAGTAAGCAACAATATCTAGGCAGGATCCTAATATGTGCACCCACTAAGAAAATAATCATAACAAAGATAAAGCAATGCATGCATGGGTATCAGTTCAGAACAACAAAATTACTTCCCCTACTTTGACAATCTATTGGGGTTTTCATAACCCTAGCTAAGGGTTTTAGCCGCACATACTTGTGAAGAAATCAATAACATTCAGAATAGAAATCATAGATAAAATCACAATGATAAGAAGTAATAAAACCCACACCCATAACTGAATTAATAAACCAAAGTCATTACAAGACAATCCCAAGATCAAAATTGGATCTTGAAATCAAAATATGTTTTTGAATATCAAAAGTGTGAAACTCCTACTAAATGACACATAAAGGGTATTTATAGTACATAAGGAAACCCTAAAATGAAAGCTCAAATGAAATAGGAGAAAATAGGGTCGGTGGCCACATATGGTCCGTACCCTCAGTCTGGTACCAGGCAGGAAGTACCTGCGGTCCTAGTCCTGGGCATAAGTACAAACTGCCGGTACCGGATGGAAATTTCCTGCAAGTTCAGCTCTCGGGATCTTGGAATTTTGGCACTTACTTTGCCTACCTTTGGTCTGTAGGTTGGCTTAGTAGGTGTTGGGAGTTATCTTTTTAGCTATTCTTCGATTCTCGAACATAATTTGATCACGATCAAGTCAAAAGTGTTCTGAATTTCCATAATTGCTTCAAAAATAGCCAAAACACATTTTTCCATCTCTTTCATGAACTTAGTATCCAAAACATGATTTCCTACAAAATATACCCAAAAGGCATCATATCTAACAAAATAACCTCAGAAATTTACATATTCTCCTTATTTTAAGCGTCGAAAGTGATATATTTCTATAGCACATCAACACCCTCAACTTAGAACGTTTGCATATCCTCAGTCAAAAAAACACAACAAAAACAAAAATAACGCTAAACTAGGAGAAACTAAGCTATTCAAGGTAGTCAATCAACATGTAAAACTTAAAACACAACATCCCCCTCCAATCTTATTTTTCAAAACCAACTGTGTATGAACATGAAGCACAATAATGTGACACGATGGGATCAAGGTATGGCAATTACATTGGCAACAGACAACACTCATATATACAAGTTACACTACCCAAAACAATAAAATAGCTAGCAATATCACTCAAGTGCCCTCACGAAAAAATGCATGTCATATAAAATCATGCATGTCAACGCAAGGACAGTCAAGAAACACTCAAACTCAAAAGAGAAGTTTTAGTCAATGCATATTGAATACCATAGGCTTGCCCTTATTTCTTTACCTTAGTATTCAGAGAGTCAACTTAGGATCACTATAAGACCTTTTTTGGCTTGTAATGTAGGCTTAGGAGCTAGTACAGTACATATGGACATATCAAGTGACTAAGCATACTTGGTACTACACTAACTTTAGGGTCTCACTTACTAGCTAATTTTCTTTTTATTCCACTCTTATTGCTCCCTTTTTATTCTTTATTAGAAATTCAGGATGGGTGTGATCTTTTATTCTTTCTTTTGTCTCTTTTTCATAAATTTCATTTTATTTTATCTTTTTCTTTTCTTTTTTTACAACACCCAGCCCTACTAACTTTTTCTCTTATTTTATCCTTCTTCATACCTATTTTACCCTATGCCACGCCTATGATAGCCACCCTCAACTTAGGCATTTTGCTTGAGTTGAGGTGTACAATGTCCAAGGACGACCAGGGTAAAAATAGGTTCATTGTACTATAAATGCAAAAGGTGAATGGTGAAACAAGAAAATAGGCTACAAGGCTCAAAATTGAGATCAAGGGATATAATTTATACATGGAAGATCATTTAGGCTAAAAGTGGACTAAAATCAAAAATGGGCTATGATCCTTTCCTAACCGACTATCATTCAACCTAGGCAAGACTAACTAGGCAAGTTCTAAATTTGACATACAAAGGGAACTATTTAGTATCTCACACACACATAGCAGAGAGTCAATATTACCAACTACTACCTATCTGGTTCATGCAATTGTTCGCAAGTGATTATCATTTTCCTAATACTAGTGTCATAACAAGATCCATAATATTCATACATATATACATTCACATAGTTCTAAAACACAACATTTTGGACGGGTATCAAAAATCAGTCAAAACTTGACTACTGCCCTAAACACTTAGAGATCTCTTAATTACACAAAAACAAAACACAATACAAAATAAAACACAATATGACACAAAATTATCCTAGCCATGCCGGCTCTACAACCACACCACAATCGATAGGAAAAAAAGCACAGCAATAAAAACTCACGGTGGAATGGTCTCCTACCCCCACTGAAAAATTATGCACTTTTCTTAATGCACTAAAACAATGTAAAAAAGAGGGAAGTGAGAACATACCTTGTACGCACTAGGTTGCCAAATCAGGAGCATCCCCAGATGAGGGCATATCAGTTGGCGGAGGTAGTATTGGTGGCATTGCACTACTTAATGATGCACCTTCTATTATAAATGTATATCTCTACCTATCGACGAATGCAGACTCCATCAAATCTTACCTGGCTTTTTTAACGGCTTGGTCCTATGGTAAATTAGGGTCTTGCAAGTCGTCTATGAGACCTCTCTTGGCCTCAACTACTGGGACCTCCTCATCACTCTTTATGAAGAAATTAAATTATCTCGGTACATATGGAGTGATATCTAGACTAACTGGGCTATAAAAGTAGTAGCAGCTAAAATATATCTCTCTTGTGAGAGAGCATACCTCTGCTCATAATATATCAAACTCCTTTTTTATTTGGGGTAGATCTGACGCATCTGTGTCTGTATATCAGGATATAACCCATCTTTCAAACTCATCGAGCTGTGTCTGAAAGTTACCATGTAGCTCAGATAGTGCAGCACTCAATACGACCTCCCATCGGGTCTGTGCCTGCTAAAATCTAATCCTAACCCCTAATCTCATCTGATCATAGAGGGTGGTCATCTCAGTCTCAATAACCCTTACTCTAGTATTTGTGTCCCTCTGTCTATCCACTAAGCTCTGCAAAAACTCACTAGATATAGTGATTATACCTAAAGTAGGACATGTAGTGGATGGGCGAGTAGGCTCTGGAGGTACACCCACCAACTCTAGGGTCAAAGTTTGGGATGAAGAAGAAGTAGCTGGTGTCCCCTAGCCATACATATTGGAGTCTAGAGCCTCTCTCTACTCCCCTATATCTACATCAATACTAACACCCACATCAGCTCGATGTGCCTCATCAAGATCTGTGGAAATAGTTGGGCCCTCAGTCTGGGCCTGTGGTACAGTTGACTGCTGTCTCAATCTCCTAGAAGAGCCTGGACATTCCAGATCCCTCATAGTCCTAGTCTTCCTAGTTGTCATTGTAAGTACCCTCTCGTATACACCTGGTATCTCAGGCATATTGACCTCATCACATAGCCTCTGAATCATATGCAAAGAAATGGCATATTAGCCAACTCAAAAGTATAATCGGCCATCATATAAGAAACCAGTACAGCTCTCTCCCACATCAACATATTATCTGAAGTAGTCGGTATCAGTCTATTTCTAATCAACCACCACCAAAACTTAGCCTTAAATTTCAAGAGACCCTTCTTGATCACAACATGCCCCTCAATACTTAGGTCGCATCACCCAAATATAAAATATAACTGGATATCCACTTATCCATCTTGATCCTCTTACGTCAATACTCAACCTCCTTCATAATATGTCAATCACGTGCGATACTCAGTATGTGGTCACACTCAATGATAGATGCAGGAGTAATGTACTCTAGGTCTAAGATAACTCTACGATAGTATCTATTGATATGTCCACTCTGATCCCTCCAACCAATGTGTGCTCAAGTTGTGGCTGCTAGCAAATCTGAAAGGCTTGGGTGTTGATGCATAGTCAAGACTATGTTAGCTCTATAGGATGTACAAAATTCCCATACCATAGTTGAGCTATAAGAAATGAGTAGCCTAGTCATCCACTCTATCTAATATCTATCAAATATCGCCCACAACTATGGTACTCGATCTAGCCTCAATAGGTCAATTCGGCGCTCTTTATAAATGCAACTCGTAGGCCTGTCTACCTCCCAGATATAACTGTTAATAGTAAAGATATCCCTCCTTTTAGGAATACACCACCTCTGATGTTCTTTATTGGGAGGTGCATCTGAAGCATGCATGGAAGTGGGACTCTAACCCTGCAATACTGACTCATCATGGGTAGCCTTCTTTCCCTCCTCAAACTGAGGTTCATCTGTCTACTATACATGAGTAGTGGTACCCTCATCAAACTGTGGCACTACTAATGGCTCCTCCTGCTCTAACTTATCAGATGAATCCTGGGACCCTTCCTCGGACTGAGGTCCTGAGTAGCAACCTGTGGAGTAGACTTAAACTCTGTTTTCTCATCATTAACATCATTCTCAAGTATAGAAGTGTATGGTGGTAACATCCTGGATGACTTCATCCTCGGCTGGGGATGCCGCTGACTGAGTAGCCTAGCGAGTTTGTCCTAGCGTGACTCCATATATCACTGCAAGTGTATCCTCTATATGGTGCTGCCTTGGGTACTTCTCCACTAAATCGTAGGCTCAAAAAACTCTATCTATCTCCTAGAAGTACTGACCTTTGTCTTGTTTAATACTTTAGATGCCATATTTACTTGAAAAACTAGTTGTTAGTTTCCAAAAAAAGTGAGGGAAAGCAAGAGTCGAAGAAAAACTCAAAATTCAAACAGTTTGAATTTTTCCTCAATTTTTGCACCCCTATACCCTATTTGAAATTCCAAAAAGTCCAATGTACACACACTTATCATAAATCATAGCTTTCAAAGCAAACAAACATGCTCAACTATTACGATTACTTTCATTTATTCAAGTTCAACTTCCTTTTGGGGCCTAACTTTAGATTTTACTTCAAAACAAGACCCAACATTAAGTTTTTAGGCTACTTCAAGGCTCCGACATACAATAATGGTAGTTTCTATATATTTTGCAATGTAATACACATATCAACTTCTTTAAATAATAGATAAATCAATACATAACCAATAAGAGCAGAGAAAGTTACCTTTTATATGAAAAATCAGAAGAGAATAATGGAGAAATCAAGCAAATCAAAGTTGAAACATTTTTAGCGTGTTAGAACAAGTTGGTATCTCAAATAAGTGTCAATTTAACCTTTACTTAAGTGTGGAGTGAGTTGGTATTTTAAGAGGAAAGTTTGAATTCAAAGAGAAAACTGAAATTTAGAGGATTAGAATGAGTTAGAATTAGGTTAAGGTTGTTTAAACATAGGTGAGGGCAATTTTAGGTCATATATAAGTGTTGGTGGGCCCAAAATTTAAATTAAAAATTAGGCCCATAATTAGCCAAACCACGGTAGCTACCTACGGCCTGCACTGCGGTCAGGTTGTGGGCACAAGTGCTACCTGCGGCCAGTAGGTGCTGGGTGCATATGCCAAGCCAAAATTTTTGGCCCACTTTCCTGCAATCCAGACATGGTGTTATGATATTTTACAGCTACTTATGGTCTCGTAACCTAAGTTTGAGGTTCCAAAAGTAAAATTCGATGCTAAGTTCCACAACCTTACACATTTTATTCATCCTCAAAATTTTAACTTTTTGGCTTATTTTTCAACTTACCATGTGGGGCTTGTGACCATGATGATTTGATCACATAGCCCCTTGGAAATCAATAATGTAACAATTATTTACCATATTTTGGGTAAGTCCAAGAGCTAAAATCTACAAAAAAGAAAAACAACAAAAATGTGAACACTAAAAATAGTAGGTTTCTTCCCACTCAATGCTTGATTTTACGTCGTAGCACGATGTGGCTTGATCTTGGGTGTATTTACACGCCTAACCACCATAACTTACCCATATTTTATCTAAGTTTTGAGGACAAAGTTCCTAGTTTCTTATGTTTTTACTCTACTTTGATGTAATTGAGCTAACCTATGTGATTAGCATGATTTTGGGTGTTAATGAGGTAGACAGAGACATGATGGGACTATGGATTATGGATGACAAATCACACAAGAGAAAAGTAGCTTGTTGGACCAAATATGGTGCCTAAAAACTATGTCCAAGACTAATTTGTCATTTATAATTAGTTCAGGGACTTAGAAGGAAATTATGAGAGAAAAGATTATTAAAAAGACTTGATGCTGAATTTTTATCATTATTCATTATTCTATATTATTTTTGCACTGAGAGTGACGGCTTAGAACCAAGGGAGAAATGCTACTTCATCTTCTCCACCAAGATTGAGTTTACTTTTTGATATGATGAATATTTCTATTGCGATTCCTATTTTATTCATCAGTTGCTAAGTTTATTAGTTAGGGTTATGGAAGCCTTGTAGCATACAATCTATTACTTTGGGTTTTTGAATTCATCATGTATTGATCTACTTATATCATAATCCTTCATTTATCTTGAATTCTCATGGTTGAAAACATAGAGGATGTGCCTTAAAACTCAACTTGTTCGATAGAAAGGTTGAGGTTCGAAAAATAGAGTAGTGACAAGAAAATAGGATTTTCAACCCCTATTTCATATGTTAATGCCTTAGCAGGATTAACTACTTGGATATTTCTCATTGTTTTTGTAAACACTTTTGATTCGAGAGAACTAAAGTGTAACACCCTAATTTTCTGAACCAGAATGCTACATGGTGCTTATGACCCCGAAGGACCACAAGCTAACCCATGACTAATATATGTACCTATACACTGCAATATATAATGTAATAATGCAGAAAACATGAACATGTAGGCCATAACGTTCAACTGAATAAAGAATCTATAAAATAGTAACATCCGTGTAGGTGAAAGATACCCAAAACAACTGAAATCTGAATCAATCTGAACTAAATCTGAAAGACTCTAAATACTGTCTAAATAAGGAGTTGAAGGAACATGTCTCCCGCTAACTCTATCTAGCAGAACTAAGCTGAAATAATAAATAAAATAAAATAATATAGTATCATCCTCGAATGAAGAGGACTTACTGCAACTCTGTATACTTGAATGCAGCTGCTACTGCTAGTCTGGAACTCGTGTCTCTGATCCTATGGTGTAATATGAAAAGAATGCACCATAGCAAAAATGCGTCAGTACAAATGGACTAATGAGTATACGAGTGAGGTAGGCTAATGCAAAGGGTTTACATGCATGAATAATGTGAACTGACTGACTAATATGAACATAAGAGTACGAACATATATACATAGTAACTGAGATCGTTAGTACGTGATAGCTAAATATGCACGCTAATACATAGTTTACTGATAACTGACCTGGCTGAAACTGTATTTCTAATAACATGGGCGACTGGGTCTGACAGTCTTGAATCTGATGAAACTTTCTAATTCTCATGCTATAACTGAATTTGACTGTATCTAACAATCGTGGTATACTAATATCTAAAAAATTGTCTGAGTTCTTTTAATGAGACTAAGTCTGAAACTGCGGGAGGTGGTTGTTTAACCGACATGCCCCATGTATGCTATTATGGCTAAGCTGGGTCCAATCTCTACCCCGACTGGAGGGGTGTCAATACCGCGCCACTGGTAAGGACAGTTGTGAGTGAACCTTAGCTGGCAGTGTACTCAAAATGAGAGCAGTGGGAACCTTGAATTGATAGGTTAAGCCACCTCATCAACCCTAATCTGAAAGGTTAAGATGTCTCAACCTATGCTGGCTACATAGTTCTGGAATGCAAGGATGACTGTTAAGAATCAGGCCCTAAACTGGTAGGTAAGTTCCCATCCTTGGGTTCACTCGGTGCTAACTTCTACTCCTATCTGAAGAGACTGAACATGATTCAACTGACTGTACATAGACTTATTAACTGACATTCATTGACTGACAGAATAGTACTACTATCTAAGAGTTAACTGAGATCATGAGATTTCTAAGGTTTCTTGAGTCACATGACTGACTGAGTTCTGTAGATTATATCTTGGTTGAGATTATTAGGACAACATGACATTGCTCTAGGCACACAGCTATATTTTTCAGGTACGAATACCCCCAGGACTCGATAAAAGGAAACTGACACACATGACATGACTTGATCACAAGATTGGAGTCCACAATTCATAATATCATAAGTAGGGCATCTTATATTTCATGTAGTTATTCAACATCTTAAACATTGTAGGGATTGTATGGATATATTTTGTGTACATATTATACATATCCATTATCATACATGCTTTATACCACAACAATAGCAATACATCAATAGCATGGAATTCATATTTAAGTATATAGCTAACACAGACTTGTCATTTAAATATCATGGAACCAGGTAAACATAAATTCCTAATATCCCAAGCATTTTATCAACACCTAGCATGTATTCTTTAAGGCATAGGTGTGTTTCATAACTTGCACTATATTAAACCACCTAAAGTTCATAGTTTTCAACTAACAACCCTATAATTCCATGAAAATACCTTTAGATATCATCTTAAAACTTAAACAACAATCATCAACATGTACATGCTTATATCACCATAAAAAGTTCACAAAATAGTATTTAAAACATGGTTCTTGAGATCTATGAATGTATTAGATCCATAGATGAACACTACGCATACCTTAGATTAATGATCCGTGAAGATGGTAGTGAAATAAGCTTGGAATTTGAAATCCCCAATTGAACCCTAGAATTGTTCTTGGTTGTTCTTGAGAGAATTTTGATAAAAAGTACTGTAAAGAGCTAATTTGGGGCCTCAATCCCATGTTTAGGAATTATATAGGGGGGAAAGATGACCTAAATACTCCTCTAGATGCGTCATTTAATTTCTGTTAAAATTACCTTATTTGGGGCCCCAGGTAACGCGAAGACATCGTGTTTCTACCCATTTATAACCTGGTAACTCACCGCAACGCACTGGAATTGCGGAGAGACACTGGAAATTGATGAACGTCATTTTGGCTTACAGTGCGACGCACCACTGACTGAAATGACATGGCTAACACTTTAAATCGTCATAACTTCTTCATCGGGTGCCCATTTTAGACAAATTTGGTATCGACGAAAATCCTATTCAATTCTCTATAATTTAGAGGGTATAAATCTTCCAGAATACCACCTATAAACCAAGTTATGCTTGTTCAAATATGAGTTATATGAAATCATACACAAAAACTTGGTAGATTCAAAAGTTCTTAGCTTGCTTACTCTAAGTGACTCTTATGAACATGCTTAACACATAATAAGCTCTATTATCACTAGGATACTCATCCTAATTCATGTACTCAAATATGAATCATAGGATAGGAGGTTTGATGTGTAGGAACAACGGTTCATTTTCTAGCTTAGAAATATATGGGGTATTACATAAAGTGAGTTAGTCCTTGATGGTTGAGAAACACTAGGATTATGTTATTAAATACAATACATTTCTCTGTAAGCACGATGCATATATGAATTCGTAAAGCCCATAGTTAGAAAGTATTGAAAACTACAAGGTGGACATAACCCTAGCTTGCTATTTCTCTGAATTTGAATACTACTACACATATTTCATCTTGTTAAATTGAAACCATTAATTTGTGAACTGAATCAAATTCCCTCTTTTTGTTTTACAAAAATGAATGATAAAAAGTCAATTAATCTGTATATAACTTAATTAGCACCATATTCCCTGGGGGATTCGACCCAAACCTAGTTGGGTTCTATATTTGACAGCGACCGCTTACTCTCTCATAAGAGAGGTGTAATTTGAGAGTATCAACTTTTGGCACCATTGCCAAGGAATATGGTTGTCGATTGAGTTTATATGTGTTAATTGACTGTTAGTCAAGTTTCCTTATTTTACGTTTATTTGTTATTTTTTTTCGTTATAGGCTCATTGTTGTTTATACCATAAACCAAAAGTTTAGGAGAACCATTATTACCCTTCAATCCTGAACCTCATCTCATTGAAAGAATGACTAACCAATAGGAAGTTGAAATATTAGTCGCTTTGGCTAATGCTCAATTAAATCAACAGAATGAAGATAACCCAGGTCAGGTACCTAATTTAGATAAAGAGGACCTCGAAGATGATGATTTAATTGACCGGGCTAATAGAAGGCATGCAGCGGGAGTAGTTGCACCTGTAAATCAAAATCATCTATTCAGAGGAAGACTAGACTATCAAGATGTGTAGTTTGATATTGACAATGATAAGGACAATTTAGATGAAGCTGGATCTACAAGGTCAATCATTCTACCACCACTAGCTCCTAGGGTAAAATTTAACATCACCGGTATCCAGCTACTGAATTTGAAAGGACTCTTTGATGGATTACCTGGTGATGATCCAAATCTATATTTGGTAAATTTCATCATTATTTGTAAGTCGTTTGATAATCTTAGAGTGGTACAAAATGTTATTCGTTTAAGACTATTCCTATTGCCTCTGTCTGGAGAGGCAACTATGTGGTTGAATGAGCTGACTCCTGATTATATAATAAATTACAGGCAATTGAAAGGAGCTTTCCTATAAAAGGTTCTTTGTAGCCTCCAGAATGTTACAATTGAGGGATGAGATCAGTAACTTTATGAAATTGGCTAGTGAAGCTTTGCATGAGACTTGGGCGAGGTCTAAAAAGAAGTTGACTCAATGCCCAAACCATAAGATGACTGATAAATACTTGATATAAATATTCTATAGAGCTTTGAACTCACTTACAAAGCTAATAGTGGATAATACTGCAGGAGGAGCCTTTATGGAGATCACCTTTATGAGGCTGTGGACATGTTAGAAAGAATGACTAAGACAAGTAGAGCTTAGCATACCAGAGATTCTGTGGTAGCAAGAAATACTAGGTCTAATGTAATATCAGTAGAGAAACGTAGGAGAGAAGAGGAGCATGATTAGGATATGGCTTATATGAAATCCCAGATGGATCTGCTCACTAAATATTTTCTATTAGGGAATGTAAAAAAGATAAAATCTATGGGGTCCCACGGTAAAGGAGCTGAATCAAACACTGAGGAAGAGGCTACTTATTTGCATACCCAGGGGGTTTCTGGACCGGTGGTCAAGGAAACCAAGGTTGGAACCATCAAGATGATTGAAAGAATAAAAGTGACAAGAGTGGACTGTATGTACCTCCTGGAAGCCGTGATACTGCTTCCACCAGTTCTGGCAAAATGTCCATGGAGAACATGATGGAGAAACTATTAAAGGAAGTTAAGGCGACCAATTCTGGGGTGACTACTATGAAGAGTGATATATCTTACATGAGTCAACTAATAAATACGCACTCAATTGCTATTAAACAACTGGAGCAGTAGATAAGCCAATTATCTGCAGCATTCAACCAAAGACAGAATGGGACTCTACCAAGTGATACAGTTCAGAATCCGAGGACTAATGGATCATATATGGATATTACCACTAGGAGCGGTAAGATATTATCTAGTCTAGGATTAGGAGCATCCTCTCATACTGATACGGTCAAAATGGATTGAGAGATGGTTGATGAATCTTTAGTGGTTCCTGTGGAGTTGGGAGGTTTAGAAAATAAGAGTGCGGAAGTGGAACAACCACCTAAGTTACATGTTACAATGAACCTATTTTGGCCCTAGTCTATCTTGGATAATGTGCACCTCAACTAAGGCAATTCGCTTAAGTTGAGGGTGGCTGTCATAAGGGTGTGTAATATGAAATGGGTGCAAAAAAAAAAATTAAAAGGGTTGCATACTCCCACCATAGTGTTATTAGTTGAGCTTAACGAGCTGGGGTGAAAAGCAAATCTGTGAAGATAGCAGAAGTGGAAATTGATTGTTAGAGATTGGTCTTAATTGCATAATGTAGTGTCTTAAAGCGCTTAAGCAAGATAGTCACTATTTCTGGCCAAAATAGTTCCTACCCATCCCTTAGCCTTCATTACAACCCGTAAAAGACCTATTTGATCCTAATCTTAGCATTCTGATATTAGTGGAGCACTACGCTAAGGACAAGCATATGGTCATCAGTTGTAATTTGAGAATTCTTTGTGAGAGCGAGCGCAACTTTATTCTTGTACCCATTTTGTTAGAAATTGCATGATTGTGAGTGATTATGGGTAACTTTCTTGTTGTGAGGGAACATGGTTGATGAAAGTTGGGTAATTTATATGATTTCATTGCTTAAACGGTATGCATGAATTTTCCAACCTGATGAGTCTATTCTCGAGGGTAGGTTGTTTTCAGTAATGGTTCAAGAATCTACTTTTTGTTTCATATTTGTTGTGTGAGCCTCTTTGAGCATCTTGTATTTTCTATGTGGGTTTTAAATCTTGTGCATACATAAATGGATAAGTTTTTCAAGGACGAACAAAGCTTTAAGTGTGGGGTGGTGATCTTGGGTGTATTTATATGCCTAAGCACCATAACTTACCCATATTTTAGCTAAGTTTTGAGAACAAAGTGTCTAGTTTCTTATGTTTTTACTCTACTTTGATGTAATTGAGCTAACCTATGTGATTAGCATAATTTCAGTTGTTAATGAGGTAGATAGAGACATGATGGGACTACGGATTGCAGATGACAAATCATACAAGAGAAAAGTAGCTTTTTGGACCAAATATGGCGCCTAAAAACTATGTCCAAGATTAATTTGTCATTTATAATTAGTTCAGGGACTTAGAAGGAAATTATGAGAGAAAGGATTATTAAAAAGACTTGATGCTGAATTTTTATCATTATTCATTATTCTGTATTATTTTTGCACTGAGAGTGGTGGCTTAGAACCAAGGGAGAAATGCTACTTTATCTTCTTCGTCAAGATTGTGTTTACTTTTTGGTACGATGAATATTTCTATTGTGATTCCTGTTTTATTCATCAGTAGCTAAGTTTATTAGTTAGGGTTATGGAAGCCTTGTAGCATACAATCTATTACTTTGGGTTTTTGAATTCATCATGTATTGATCTGCTTATATCATACTTTCTTCATTTATCTTGAATTATCGTGGTTGCAAACATAGAGGATGTTCCTTAAAAGTCAACTTGTTCGATAGAAAGGTTGAGATTCAAAAAAGAAAGTAGTGACAAGAAAATAGGATTTCCAACCCCTATTTCATATGTTAATGCCTTAACAGGATTAACTACTTGGAGATTTTGTATTGCTTTTGTAAACACTTTTAATTCGAGAGAACTAAAGTGAGTTAGTCCTTGATGGCTGAGAAACACTAGGATTATGTTATTAAATTCAATACGTTTCTCTGTCAGCGCTATGCATGTATGAATTCGTAAATTCCATAGTTAGAAAGTATTGAAAACTACAAGGTGGACATAGCCCTAGCTTGCTATTTCTCTAAATTTGAATACTACTACACATATTTTATCTTGTTAAACTGAAACCATTAATTTGTAAACTGAATTAAATTCCCCCTTTTTGTTTTATGAAAATGAATGATTAAAATTCAATTAATCTATATACAACTTAAATAGCACCATATTCCCTGTGAGATTCGAGCCCAACCTAGTTGGGTTCTATATTTGATAGTGACCGTTTACTCTGTCATAAGAGAGTTGTAATTTGGGCATATCATGGCTATGTTGGTTACTCATACTTCACTAATAAGCCCATGAGTTTCTTCCCATTCAGTGCTTGATTTAACATCGTAGCACGACGCGAGTATTTTGACTTCTCAAAATTCATCAATATACCCATAGGAATATCCTCCAGGGTCATCAATACAATCAATTACCAATACTACCCTCATATCGATTAGTTGCTTCATTAACTTTCGGATTTTGAATGTAGCCTTCTTACTATTGACTCTAAATTTTATCTTACCTCTCTCCATGTCGACCATTGCTCTACCTGTGGCCATAAATAGTCTTCCTGATATAATGGACATCTCAGTGTCAACCTCACAGTTCAAGATGACAAAGTTAGCTATAAAGATGAAATGATCCACCCTCATGGTAACATTAAAAAAGATTCCCATAAGCTTTTTCACTGTGTAGTCAGCCATCAATAGCTACGTCAAAGTCATTTCCAGAGGGTTCAAGCCCAATTACTTGAATACGGCCAGCGGCATAAAATTAGTATTGGCTCTCAAAGCACACAAGGCTCTAGCAAATTGAGATAACCCAATAGTGAATGGTATAGTGAAAGCACCGGGGTCACTCTTTTTCTCAGCCAAAGACCTATTTGTGACTGCACAGCAGTGGTGCATACCATCAACATCCTTAAATATTGCTCATTTCTTCCTTATGATCAACTGTATTATAAACTTGGCGTATCCAGGCATCTACTCCAATGCCTCTAGAAAAGGTATGTTCAATCTCAATTCTTTCACCATATTAATAAATTGATTGAACTTACCTTCCTCTTTCTTCTACCTCAATCTATGAGGAAAAGGTATGGGAGGTCTCGAAATTTATCTGATTTTTGGCTCAATGACAAAACCTTTACCTTCTCAGACTCAACAATAGGTGTCTCATCATCAACATCTTCTGCAGTGGGTCATGGGAGATCCATAATAGTGATACGACTCCTAATGTTAATAGCAAGTATTTGACTATCATTTTTAGGATTTTTCATCTTGTTACTCGAAAGGGTACCTGGCTGCCTCTGGTTTAGAGTTGCTGACATCTGCCCGGACTGGTTCTTTAACTACTTGATAATAGTGGCATGTAACTCGACCTTCTGGGTCAATCCTAATATCAGCCTTAATTTTCTTAAGGATGATCTCTTGACTTTTCTGACCCTTTACCAACTTAGCCATCATCTCTTCCATTCTGGATTTTGTATCTTGTCTACCATGTAGAATGTATCTATCTCCTTCTTTCTATAGTCATCCTTTTTATTCCAATCACCATCTTTCTCTCTGTTATGGTCTTTGTATCTATCATAATATTTTCGACCTTGGTTCCCTTGCCTTTGGTCTAAGAAACTCGCGAACTGATGATCTAAATAATTTACTTTTTTTTCCAATTCTGACTCATAAGCTTTGGAAGATGACCCTTGTGTTGCTACTGTATTTACCTTTTCTGAAGTCGCTGCTGCAAGCTGCTTTGTAAGTACCCCAAGACTAGTCCTTAGCAATTCAATCTCTTACGCTACTGTGTCATCGGCTACTTTCTGGTCGTAGAAGGCACTAATAGCATAAGTTTTAGATCCCCTCTCAGCCTCCCAAGTTTTCCACCCATATTAGTGAGTGAGATTTGATATAATATCTTCGAAGCTGTCTCCCAGCGTTGTCTCATAATATCTTCTCCAGATATGGTGTCTACTATAGATCTAGAGCTGATGGTCAGGGCTCAATAAAATATCTCTTATATGCTTGTCCCTAACAACCGATGATTGGGAACCATGCTCAGCTTCTTCTTAAACCTGAACTATGCCTCATATATAGACTCTGACTGCAGTTGCCTAAAGTTATAAATTTTGTCCTTGAGTTGCACTATCCTAGATAGAGTAAAGAATTTGTTCAAGAATTGTTTGCGTAACTCGTTTTATGTAGTGATAGAGCCTTTTGGCAGTTCACCTAACCATAAAGATGTTTCTCCTATAAGTGAGAAGGGGAATAGCTTCGGTCTAAGTGCTTCCTGATTTGCCCTTGAATTTTTATATGAACTGCAGATCCCAATAAAATTAGCAAGGTTCAAGTTTTTATCATCTGTAGGTAGACCTGCAAATTCACCTTTCAGATTAGAAGCTGGATCATTGCAGTTGTGATATCGAAATTGATACCTGGTGGAAAAATAGAAGGAACTATGGATCCAGTCTCTGCCAGCTCAACATATCCCAAATTTTCTTCTTCATCTATATATGGCTGCACATATTGATATATTGGGATTACTCGAACACAGACACTTCTAGCTCTGTTCTGGTTTCCATTGAGTGCTACTCGATGGTCTTCTGCTTATCTCTGTTCAGCTATCTCTGCCTCTCTAGCTACCCACTAATCTTCTTCCATTTCCCTCCTCTCGGCTTCAACTTGAGCTAATAGCTCACCAGTCTATTGATCAACAATATCCTTTACTCCTTTGGTAGGAGGAGGCAGTACAACATCACGAATCTCTTCAGAAGTTTCATCTCTTTATGCTCAGACAACCTACCAGTGGTATTAAGGGATTGCCTCTACTCTGTGTTCTAGGCATACATCGGCGTATGCCCAACTAAGAACAAAAAGAAAAACCCAAAAACTGCAACAACTTCAAATCATAAATAAACACTGTTACCAGGCAACGACGCTAAAATTTTGATGGCGTCCAAACAATACCTCTTATCGGATGATGATATGGTCACTGTCAAAATATAGTAACCCAACAGAGGTTGAGGTCAAATCCCAAGGGAACAAGTGGAAACGCAGATCTCAGCAGTTGTAGTCGGCGAGCAGAATAAGAAAAGTAAATGGGGTTTTGGATGTAGTAATCTCGAGATAATAACTGTACAACCTTCGATTGTAATCATTGTAGGTGAACACTAGGATTTTTTTCCCCTATCTTCTCAACTCCATAGGCTTGTCGTGTTTTGTTGAACCAACTCGATACTTTGCATGCAGAATTGATAACTTATGTACCTTCTACAGTCTTTTGGAAGATCAAAAGGATTTCACCCTTTACCTTTTGAATCTCGAGATGTCGCCTTACTAACCGTTATCTTGATCCCAATTAACTATTACTTTTTGAGTCTCTAGTTATTAGATGAAACCTAACTTTCTTAGTAAGATAAGCAATATCTAGAAGGGATACTAATGTGTGCACCCATTAAGAAAATGATAATAACAAAGATAAATTAATGCATACATGGGTATCGGTATAGAAAAACAAAAGCACTTCCCTACTTTGTCAATTCGCCAGGGTTTCCACAACCCTAGCTATGGGTTTAGCCGCTCATGCTTGTGAAGAAATCAATAACATTCATAATAGAAATCATAGATGAAATCACAATGATAAGAAGTAATAAAACCCTTAACCGTAATTGAATTAATGAACCAAAGTCAATATAAGACAATACCAAGATCAAAATCGGATCT
The DNA here is from genome assembly GCF_002878395.1 of Capsicum annuum. Classification (NCBI taxonomy): domain Eukaryota; kingdom Viridiplantae; phylum Streptophyta; class Magnoliopsida; order Solanales; family Solanaceae; genus Capsicum; species Capsicum annuum. Next base: position 870 of record NW_025838924.1, on the reverse strand, counting down.
TGGAATCAAAATATATTTTTGAATATCAAAAGTATGTAACTCCTACTAAAAGGCACATAAAGGGTATTTATAATACATTAGGAACCTTAAAATTAAAACCCAAATGAAATACAAGAAAATAGGGTCAATGGCCACATATGGTCTGCAGCCCGCGGTCTGATACTGAGTGCAAGTTGTACTTGTGGTCTTGGCCTAGGGCGCAGGTACAAACTACAGGTACAAACCGCAAGTACTGGATGGTAATTTTATGCAAGTTTAGCTCTCAAGATCTTTGACTTTTGGCACTTGCTTTGCCTACCTGCGGTCTGTAGGTCCTACATGTGGTTCGTAGGTTGACATAGTAGGTGCCGGGATTCATCTTTTTAGCTCTTTTTTAATTCTCAAACATGCTTTGATCACGATCAAGCTAAAAATTGTCCCAAACATCCATAATTGCTCCAAAAAGGTCAAAAAAAACTTTTCCACCATTTTCATGAACTTATCCTCCAAAACATGATTTCTTGCAAAACATTCCCAAAAGGCATCGTATCTAACAAAATAACCTTAGAAACTTGCATCTTTTTCTCATTTTAAGCATAGAAAGTGCTATATTTATATAACACATTAATAGTGGAGGTTCATACTAATCTAACTCGGTATCATACCATCACAGGTATACACCCATAGGGACAGCTTTGGAGAAAAACAAATGAAGCAACCACAAGTTAAAAATTCACTCAAGTAAGAGAAGGATCGGGTCCTATCTCTCGAGTGAGTTCCAAAATAATGTGCCTTATTTTTTTATAAAATTTCTATTTAAAAAGGCCATATGTCCTATCTCATATGAACAAAATCTATCAATTTGGTTCAAATATAAAGAGTCACAGCGCT
>NW_025838923.1:0-1105 GCF_002878395.1 Capsicum annuum | reverse complement strand
AGAAGTTGAAAATCAGTTAGAGAAAAAGATTAAAATGATAAGAAGTGGCAGGGGCGGAGAATATAAATCTCCCTTTGCACAAATATGTGTAGAGAATGGAATTGTCCATTAAACTACAGCCTCGTATTCATTTCAATATAATGAAATTATGGAAAGAAAAAACCAAACCTTGAAGGAAATAATGAATACCTTGCTAATAAGTTCAGTTTTACCACAAAACTTAAGGGGGTAAGCTATCTTTACAGCTCCGAATACTCAATAGAGTGACCCATAGTAAGACACAATCAATTTTATATGAAAAATGGAAAGGAAGGAAACCTAACTTAAAATATTTTAAAGTATAAGGGTGTTCAGTGAAGGTCCAAGTTCTAATGCCTAAAAGGTAATATAGGACCTAAGACAGTGGATTGCATGTTCATCGGATATTCTAAAAGTAGTAAAGAATGTCGGTTTTTGGTTCATAAATCCAAACATCCGGATATCAATAAAAATATGGCAATTGAATCAGACAATGCTGAATTCTTTGAACACATTTATCCATATAAAACTAGACATGAACAGTTAAGTGGGGGATCTAAACAGCCTCGAGATAAACTAAGTGAGGATGTACATAATGATGAGAATCCAAGACGTAGTACACGTCAAAAAACATCAACTTTGTTTGGATCGGATTTTGTAATATTTCTCGTAGAAAATGATCCTCAAATATTTAAAGAACTGATAGCGTCTTTAGACTTATCTTTTTGGAAAGAGGCAGTCAATAGTGAGATTGATTTAATCTTAAGCAACCATATGTAGGAGTTGGTTGATCTTCCTCCAGGAAATAAACCTTTGGGTTCTAAATGGATTTTCAAAAGAAAAGTAAAATTTGATGGTACTATTGACAAATACAAGGCAAGACTTTTTATAAAAGGCTTTACACAAAAGAAAGGCCTTGATTACATTGATACGTACTCGCCTGTAACGAGGATAATGTCAATTCAGATGTTAATTTTCTTGGCGGTGGTATATGGTCTTGAAATCCATTAAATGGATGTGAAAACAACATTCCTAAATGGAGAATTGGAGGAAGAAATTTACATGGAACAGCCAGAGGGTTTTGTGG
>NW_025838922.1:0-9656 GCF_002878395.1 Capsicum annuum | reverse complement strand
AATAAAAGTTCAATTTCTTCTTACATGCTTGAGTCTTATGATTTGTAACATGAATGATTAGGCCTTGTTAATTACAAAACATTGTGAAAATAGATTAACTTAAAAGTTTTACCAAACTTTGAGTGAAATAAATCAAAATGTCAAATGTGTGTCGAATCAAAGTAAGCTAAGCATCCGTATAAGTCCGTTGAAAGAAATTCTAATCTCTTAGACTTAATCTACACTGATATTTGTGATATGAAGTCAACACCATCTCGTGGTGAAAAAAAGTATTTTATAACTTTTATTGACGATTGCACTAGATACTGTTATGTCTATTTTCTAAATAGTAAGGATAAAGTAATAGATACGTTTAGGCTATATAAAACTAAAGTCGAAAATCAATTACAGAAAAAGATCAAAACAATAAGAAATGATAGGGGGTGAGAATATGAATCTCCTTTTGCGTAAATATATGTAGAGAATGGAATTGTCCATTAAACTACGGCCCCGTATTCACCTCAATCTAATGAAATTGTGGAAATGAAAAACAGAACCTCGAAGGAAATGATGAATGCCTTGCTTATAAGTTTAGGTTTACTGCAAAACTTGTGGGGGGGATCTATCCTTATGGCTAACCGAATACTCAATAGAGTGATCCATAGTAAGACACAATCAATTCCATATGATAAATGGAAAGAAAGGAAACCCAACTTGAAATATTTCAAAGTGTGGGGGTGTCTAGCCAAGGTCCAAGTTCCTATGCCTAAAAGAGTAAGGATAGCACCTAAGACGGTGGACTGTGTGTTCATAGGATATGCTAAAAATAGGATATGCTAAAGGTAGCAAAGCATTAAGGTTTTTGGTTTATAAATCCAAACATCTAGATATCAATTAAAATACAGTAATTGAATCAGATAATGTTGAATTCTTTGAATACATTTATCCGTATAAAACTAGACATGAACTGTCTAGTGGGGGACTAAACGACGTCGAAATGAACCAAGTAAGGAAGTATATAATGATGAGAATCTAAGACGTAGAACACATCAAAGAACATCAACTTCATTTGGATCGGATTATGTAACATTTCTTTTAGAAAATGAGCCTTAAACTTTTAAAGAAGCGATTTCGTCGTCAGACTCATCCATTTGGAAAGAGGTAGTCAAGAGTGAGATTGATTCAATCTTAAGCAACCATACGTAGGATTTGGTTGATCTTCCTCCAGGAAATAAACCTTTAGGTTCTAAATGGATCTTCAAAAGGAAAATGAAAGTGGATGGTACTATTGACAAATACAAGGCAAGACTTGTTGTAAAAGGATTTAAACAAAAGGAAGGATTGGATTACTTTGATACATACTCGCTAGTAACAAGGATAAAGTCAATTTAGATGTTAATTGCCTTGGCAGCAGTATGTGGTATTAAAATCCATCAAATAGATATGAAAATAGCACTACTAAATGGAGAATTGGAGGAAGAAATTTACATAGAACAGCGTGATGGTTATATGGTTCCAGGAAAAGAAAATAAGGTGTGTAAAATTATTAGGTCACTTTATGGACTAAAACAAGTACCTAAACAACGGCATACAAAGTTTGACCAAACCATGTTGGAAAATTGGTTCAAGATTAATGAATGTGATAAATGTGTTTACATTAAAGACACTCTAAATCACCAAGTCATTGTTTGTTTGTATGTGGATGATATGTTGATCATCAGTAGAGATATTTTGAACATAAATGCAGTTAAATGAATGCTCGAGAGCAAGTTTGATATGAAAGACCTTGGAGTTGCGGATGTGATCTTAGAAATAAGAATCCATAGAACTCCACAAGGATTGGCATTGTCACAGTCTCATTATATCGAAAAGGTACTTAACAAATTCAAGTATATGGAATTTGGTATTGCCAAGACTCCATTGGATGTGAGCTTCGCACTTTGAAAGAATGAAGGTGAAAGTGACTCACAATTATAGTACACAAGAGTATTGGGATGTTTAATAGGTATAATAAATTGTACATGACCAGATATAGCATGTGCTATTAGTGAGTTGAGTAGGTACACGAGTAATCCTAATAAAACTCATTGGATGGCAATGAAAAAAGTTTTGAGGTATCTTAAATACACTCAATACTATGCTTTGCGTTATAATAAATTTCCTGTGATACTTCAAAGATATAATAACGCAAATTGGATCACCAGATCGAATGAAATAAAATCGATGAGTGGATACGTATTTAGTGTCGTTGGAGAAGCGTTCTCTTGGAAGTCATCCAAATAGACATTCATTGCTCACTCTATAATGGAATATGAATTTATCGTATTAGATAAAGCTAGTGAAGAAGCAGAATGGATCCAGAATTTCTCGAAAGATATTCCTTATTAGCCCAAACCAGTGGTACCAGTATGTATACATTGGGATAGCCAAGTCGCAATAGGTAGAGCAGGGTTCTTGATGTAAAACGGTAAATCTCATCACATAAGATGGAAACATAATACCGTCAGAGAACTTCTATCAAGTAGAATTATCACTGTCGACAATGTAAAGTCAAAGGATAATGTGTAGGATCTACTTACAAAAGGCCTAACTAGAGAAGGAGTTGAAAGGACATCCAAGTGAATGGGTTTAAGGCCTAGGACAAGTCAGCATGACAGTAACTCTATCTAGCAGACAGGAAATCCCAAGAGCTAGATTCAAAGAGATTAAAAAAAGTTGTGTATGATAGGTTCAACATTGTCATTATACCCAACCCATTCTTATGATGTAGACAATGTTTAGTAATCGAGAATAAGACTTATGGTGTGAAGTCTTTTAATGATTATCTAAATTTGGTAGATTTTACCAAATAGTTTAATCTGAAGGATTGAATGTTTAGAAATCACCTATGTGAGGGTAAAGTGGAAGCGAGAATATTAGTAAAGACCAATTATCTAAGCTCTCATGAAACCGGGATGTGTTCATGGCTGAAAAGAATAAAATTGTGAGAACCATAAATGGTAAAAGGATGGTTTTGTGACATATGTTTTCTAGGTGTACATTAAAGCTCGACGGTTTAATGATATCAAATCTACCAATTGACCGAGTGTATCCGATGCATGTTCACTATGGAAAGTTTAAGGGGAAACCCACTTATCCAAATGTAATCAGTCTTTGTTCATCGATCACATGTTTTTTGCTATCTTTTTTCAAAAGATAGTCATTCCCCATTCATGTGGGCGATTATTGGGTTCAAGGTGTAAGTATGAATGGAAATTAGAGGGATAAAATAGTGTAGGGAAAGAGTTACTAAGTTGGAAAGTGTACTCTTTTAATGGAAAGTACACTAATTCTCCCACATTGGTGGGAGAAGGGAACTTTCAAGTGCTTATAATAAGGAACACTTACTCCACATGGTAAGTAAGGCAAGAACAAGGTGGAGCCTCACGCCGTCATTTTCATTGCACTCTCGACTGGGCTTCGTATTTGAATTTGTCAAATGATCGACCAATGAGATCTATTTTGTAGACAAAATTTATTAGAAACATTATGAACAAGAAAATTTTAATCCAAAGAATCTGATAGAATTTTTTTTCTCCATATGCGAGTGCATTTTGGATGCCATACAAATACATACACACGCACCTCGAAGGGATGTGAACCTTCGAGGTAAATGGTACACTGTTTCATGCAATAAGGTGATCTGTGCACACACCTTGGTAACATGAGGGCACATGTAGTCACTAGAATTTGGACAGTGTCACCTGTGGCCGCAGATCGGGCACAGGTCTAGCACAGACTATGCACAGATGATGTGACTGTACTGAATAGGTGCTCTTTTGCTGAACCAATTCTTCCTTTCAAAAGGGGCACATTAAGGCTATTAATACCTAACATATTCCTCAGGTATAGACATGATTTTTGATAGCAAAAACACTCTTCTTCTTTACAAAAAATCATTATGATCATTAGCCGTAAAGAGTGTTCGATGAATACAATAATTTGAGGTACCGCTATTATTGGATCAGAAACCATTTTATCCTGGGATGAAAACTACATAACCTCGAGTATTGTGAGTGGAATTATTCCTTAAGGACACTCCATGAAATTGGGGAACTTGGCTTTAAATTTCTGTGTTATCTCATTTCTAAAACTATAACACACCTCTTGGATTGATTATTTATAATCTTGTATTGAAGGTGTTGTGTAAATTCATAGGTTTTCTTGTTTTAAAACTTGAACTTTTATTGAAGTTGTTGTGTGCCAAAATACAGATTCTTGTACCCGAAAATATTGAAAATAACAATCGTAAGGAATAATACTCGTAATATGTATTGCTTGATTTCTGGAGGTTAGAGCTTTAAGATTTATACTCCGTTTGAACTTAACTAGCGATTTGAAGATATAAAATCTTCATAATAAGTTACAACTCTTTGTCTTCAAAGGTTCACATTTGAAGAAGCTCTAGAGGTGCCTGAGGAAACCTCTGACCAAGAGCAATTTGTCATTGTGGAGGCATGGAAACACTCAAATTTCCTTTGCAAGAATTACATTCTAAATGGACTCCCAGATGAACTATACAATATGTATAGTGGGATGAATACGGCAAAGGAGTTGTGGGGGTGCTGGAAATTAAGTATAAGACTGAGGATGCAGGAACTAAAAAGTTCTTCATTTCAAGATTCCTAGAGTTTAAAATGATTGACAACAACTTTGTTGAATCGCAAGTCTAGGAACTGCATGTAATCATCCATGATCTCCTCGCGGAAGGTATAATTCAGAGGAATACCTTAGTTGAATGTATTAAAAATATTATGAATGTTAACATGAACTTAATTGTAGGTTTGATCGTTAATGAGGCATTTCAAGTTGCAGCAATTATTGAGAAGTTACCACATATGTGGAAGGACTTCAAGAACTACTTGAAACACAAGCGAAAGGAGATGCCAGTCAAAGATCTATAATACTATTACGTATTGAAGAAGATAATAAAGCCATGGAAAGAATGTCAAAGGGAAATTTTGTAATAAGTGGAGAAAATATTGTAGAAAATAACAAAAACAACTCCAAAAAATTGAAGAAAGATGGACATCAAAGCAATCAACCCAAGAAAAAATTCAAGGAAAAATGCTTTAATTGTGGCAAGATTGGCCACAAGTCTATGGATTGTTGCTCTCCAAAAAAAGGAAAGAAAAAGGACTAAGTAAATATGACTGATTCCAAGAAAGAAACGGATAATCTGTGTGCCATGATGTTCGAATGCAACTTGGTGGGAAATCCTCAAGAATGGTGGATGGATTCCGGTTTGACCCACCATGCTTGTGATAATAAAGAGTTCCTTGATACTTTTGCTCTAGCTCAAGGGGAAGAGAAGATATACATGGCCATCTCCGCAACTGCTAAAGTTGAAGAACAGGAAAATTCTACATAAAAATGACATCAGGCAAAGTGTTGACTTTGATCAATGTCTTGTATGGACCAGAGTTACAGAAGAACTTGATTTCTGTATCACTTCTTAACAAGAATGAATTCAAATATGTATTTGTTTCCAAAAAATATTGTATTAGTAAAGGAGAAGTGTACGTAGGAAAAGGCTACCTCATCGAGCGCCTATTCAAAATTAATGTAATGAATGTTGAAATCAATAAAATTTTAATTTCTTCTTACTTGCTTGAGTCTTATGATTTGTGGCATGAATGATTAGGCCATGTTAATTAAAAAACATAGCGAGAACTGATTAACTAAGAAGTTTTACCAAACTTTGGGTGCAATAGATCAAAATGTCAAACGTGTGTGGAATCAAAATATGCTAAGCATCTGTATAAATCCTTTGAAAGGAATTTCAATCCCTTAGACTTAATCCACACTGATATTTGTGATATGAAGTCAACACCATCTCATGGTGAAAAAAAGTATTTTATAACTTTTATTGATGATTGCACTAGATATTGTTATGTCTATTTGCTAAATAGTAAGGATGAAGCAATAGATGCATTTAGGCAATATAAAATTAAAGTTGAAAATTAGTTAGAGAAAAATATAAAAACAATAAGAAGTGATAGGGGTGGAGAGTATGAATCTCCCTTTGTGCAAATATGTGTAGAGAATGGCATTGTCCATCAAACTACGGCCCCGTATTCACCTCAATCTAATGGAATTGCGGAAAGGAAAAATTAAACCTTGAAGGAAATAATGAATGTCTTACTTATAAGTTCAAGTTTACCACAAAACTTGTGGGTTGAAGCTATCCTTATGGGTAACTGAATACTCAATAGAGTGCCCCATATTAAGACACAATCAATTCCATATGAAAAATGGAAAGGAAGGAAACCCTACTTAAAATATTTCAAAGTGTTTGGGTGTCTTACGAAGGTTCAAGTTTCTATGCCTAAAAGAGTAAGGATCGGACCTAAAATGCTGGACTGGGTGTTCATAGGATATGCTAAAAGTAACAAAGCATGAAGGTTTTTGGTTCATAAATCTAAACATTGAGATATCAGTACAAATATGATAATTGAATTAGATAATGCTGAATTCTTTGAACAAATTTATCCATATAAAACTAGACATGAACAGTCTAGTAGGGGTCTAATTGACCTAGAAATGAACCAAGTGAGGATGTATATAATGATGAGAATCCAAGATATTGTACACATCAAAGAACATCAACTTTTTTTGGATTGTACTTTGTAATATTTCTCTTAGAAAATGAACTTTAAACTTTTAAAGAAGCGATGTCGTCGTCAGACTCACTCTTGTGGAAAGAGGCAGTCAATAGTGAGATTGATTCAATCTTAAGAAACCATCCGTGGTAGTTGATTGATCTTCGTCCAGGAAATAAACCTTTAGGTTCTAAATGGATCTTTAAAAGGAAAATTAAAACGGATGATACTATTGACAAATACAAGGCAAGACTTGTTGTGAAAGGCTTTAAACAAAAGGAAGGCCTTGATTACTTTGCTACATACTCGCTAGTAATGAGGATAATGTCAATTCGGATGTTGATAGCCTTGGTGGCAGTATATAGTCTTGAAATCCATCAAATAGATGTGAAAACAACATTCCTAAATGGAGAATTAGAGGAAGAAATTACATAGAATAGCCTGAGGGTTTTATGGTTCCAGGAAAAGAAAATAAGGTGTGTAAACTTGTTAGGTCACTTTATTGACTAAAACAAGCACCTAAACAATGGCATTTGAAGTTTGACTAAACCATGTTGGAAAATGGGTTCAAGATTAATGAATGTGATAAATGTGTTTACGTTAAAGACACTCTAAATCACCAAGTCATTGTTTGTTTGTATGTGGATAATATGCTGATCATTAGTAGAGACATTTTGAACATAAATGCAATGAGATGAATACTCGAGAGCAAATTAGATATGAAAGACCTTGGAGTTGCGGATGTGATCTTAGGAATAAGAATCCATAGAACTCCACAAAGGTTGGCATTGTCACAGTCTCTTTATATCGAAAAGGTACTTGACAAATTCAAGTATATGGTATTCGGTATTACCAAGACTCAATTGGATGTGAGCTTGACACTTTGAAAGAATGAAGGTGAAGTGACTCACAATTGGAGTACGCAAGAGTATTGGGATATTTAATGTATATAATGAATTATACACGAACAGGTACAGTATGTTCTACTAGTAAGGTTAGTCAGTACATGGGTAATCCCAATAAAACTCCTTGAATGGCAATGAATAGAGTTTTGGGGTATCTTAAATACACTCAAGAATATGCTTTGCATTATAATAAATATCCTGCGATACTTGAAAGATGCAAATTGGATCACCTAATTAAACGAAGTAAAATCCACACCTGGATATGTATTTAATATTGGTAGAGGAGCGGTCTCTTGGAAGTCATCCAAACAGACATGTATTGCTCACTCTATAATGGAATCTGATTTATCACAATTTATAAAGCCGGTGAAGAAGCAGAAAGGCTCGGGAATTTCTTGGTAGATATCCTTATTAGCCCATACCAGTGTTACCAGTATGTATACACTGTGATAGCTAAGCAGCAATAGGTAGGGCTCGGAGCATGATGTACAATGGTAAATCTAGTCGCATAAGACGAAAACATAATACCATTAGAGAACTTCTCTCTAGTGGAATTATCCCTCAGAGGTGGATACAAAATTTAAAGTTTATGGGATCCAGTAAAATAAAAATGGTCATTTCAAGGGGCATTGAACAGGGGTATAGCATATGAGACATTTCTTCAAGCCCTATTTGGACCAATAAGCCAACTACCATCTTTATATATGGGTTCCTCACTTATAATTCTTATATATTTAATAGATTTTTAATATAATTACAAGGTATATGAAAATGCTTGGGGTTCCCAGGAACCCACATTGGCACTGCTATATCTGCCACTGTTATCACTATTGACTTTGTAAAGTTAAAAGATAATGTGTCAAATCCACTTACAAAAGGCCTATCTGGGGAAGGAGTTGAAAGGTCATCTAAGGTAATGGGTTTAAAGCCTAGACAAGTTAGCATGGCAGTAAGTCTACCTAGAAGACTGGAGATCCCAAGAGCTAGGTTTAAAAAATCAAACAAAGTTGTGTCTGACAGGTTCAACATTGTCAGTATACCCAACCCATTCTCATGATGTAGATAATGTTTAGTAAATGAGGATAAGACTTATGGAGTGAAGTCTTTTAATAATTGTCTAAATTTGGAAGATTTTACCAAATATTTTAATCTACAGGATTGAACATTTTGAAATCACCTATGTGAGGGCGAAGTGGAAGCCTCTTTAAGAAGGATATTAGAAAAGGCCTATTCTCTAAGATCTCATGAAACTAGGACGTGTTCATGGTTGAAAAGAACAAAATCATGAGAACCATAGACAGTAAAACTCTGGTTGTGTGATATACGTTGTCTAGGTGTATATTAAAGCTTGACAATTTAAAGATGTCAAATCTATCGATTAACTGTGTGCATCCGATGCATGTTCACTATAGAAATTTCAAAGGAAAACCCATTTATTCAGATGCAATTAGTATTTTCTCAATGGTCACATACTTATTTGTATCTTTCTTCAAAACATAGTCATTCCACATTCATGTGATGGATTGTACGGTTCAAGGTGTATATACAAATAGAAAATGGAGGGAAAAATTAGTAGAGGGAAAGAGTCAATAAATTAGAAAGTGTACTCTATTAATGGAAAGTCCACTAATTCTCCTACTTGGAACTTTCAATTGTTTATAATAAGGAACACTTAATCCACATAGTAAAGCTGGCAAGAACAAGTGCAATGCCCCAAAATCTGATCCCAAGATGTTACATGGTTCTCAAGACTACGCGTAGCTTCAGCTAACTCTTTCTACCTTCTACTAAGTCTGAATCTCATTATAATGGAAATATAGACATAAAAGTCATACTAAATATGGAAAACTGTCTGAGATAATTGAGGATAATCTGAATGTAATGTCTGAAAATCAATACTGTAAATCTGAATCAGATCTAGTAGTCTGACAAGCCTCTACTATTAATAACTAGTGAGTTAATGGGATGAACCTCCAGCTAACTCGAACTGTTTGGAAAGAATATAGAATCATATAAGCTAATAAGCTACAAAATCTGAATGAATAAGTCCCTGAACTATGAGGACTCACTAACTGTCGGATGTAGATGGAGATGCTTGAACTACTCATGCTGCTGATATTGAGCACCTGAT
>NW_025838921.1:0-2413 GCF_002878395.1 Capsicum annuum | reverse complement strand
TCGCCTTATGGTGCCCGTAAGGGTTTTCACCAATAAGACTCTCTCATTTTTATTTCTCTCTTGATTCCCTATGCTGAGGAAGACAAATAGTTCCCAAATACATCATCATATCCCTTGCATGCTCAGCCTTAACATCCTCAAAGATTGATCTGAAGGTCTTTCTTTGATTGTAACATGGCTTTTGGATAAGGTTAGAAAGAAAGAATGGCATGGGGCCCAAACGACACTTGAAGTAGGGTGGGACTTACAACTTTTGGAATCGACTCAAACAATGAGGATCAACTCATGCCCCAGTTTCTTTTGACTGGGTGACTCTAAATTGTTTATTTGGTTGGACTGAGCCATGATTAGGGCAGCCTACGTATCTCACCCTCGAGAGAGGAGAATCAGGTCATGCGTAGTTCTGGTAGCTTGTTTTTTCACTTGATTCTATTTTTTTTCTTTTGTTGACTCTTTTGTATTTGGGACTTTTTTGACTTTATTTTTCTTGGTACTCATCTTTCTTTCTTTTTCTTTTTTTGGACACATTTTTTCTCTCTTCTCTTTTTTTTTTTGAACTTTTCTGACTATTGTTTTGCTCGATACTTTTCTTTTGAGCTATGCTGACTATATTGATTCCAAAAGAGGCGTATGCAAGAAAATAAAACTAAAGCTCAAATGGGGTAAACAAAGGATGACACGATGTTTGGATACTAGAATGAAATACCTTCGCCATATCAATCTTTTAAAAATGCAAGTACATATCATGCAATATAAAAGTGAAAGATGAAGATCTTTTGACATCTTTTACAGCATTAACTTTGACTGATTCTGCACATCACTATTTCTTTTGCGTTTATGTGGCATACAACTCCACTTTTGTTGCACATTCCTCACATTGAATGACTCATGACTTCGTGGAGCTGATTTTCTTCCTGTTCCTTTTGACATAGGATCACACATTCACTACTTGACCTAATTGAGATATGTCTTTCAATTGATGACCAAGTTATTCTCACGATTTTCAAAATAATAGCCTTAATTTTCAAAGAAGGTTTCAACTTGATCGCCAAATGCCCCAGCACTCTATCTATTTCCTCAGATGCTCTCTTTTTCTAACTTTAACCCTCTGATTCAATGTTCATTCTTAAATTGGATGTTAAGATCTAGCTGTAAATTTCACTAGCATATCATATCACTAGAGTCAACATAAAATGTACTATGTAAAAAAAAAAACAAACAACACATATTTAAAACACAAAGAAAAAGGGAACACTCCATTTAATAAAAATGAAAGATAGAAGGGTTTGAACATAAATAACAAAGGGACAAAACAAGATAGATCCCGAACTACAACCCGAAAATAATTCGAAAAACAGAAAAGAAAACAAAACAAACTACCATACCTCTTCCTAGTAGGGAGAGAGGTGACTTTTCAATTGCTCAGCCTGACATATTAGCCACTAGTTTGCTTATCAGCATGACTAGAGCTTCCACCACTGTCAATGTTCTGCACCATAATTGATCCATCATGAATCATCTTTTCAATTTCTCTTTTCAAATCTCGACAATCTTCAATACTATGACCTTGAGCCTCAGAATGATACGCACATCGTGCATTAGGATCAAAATTTCTTGAACGCCGATTAAGGGTGTGCCCAAGGAGAGGAGTGATCATTCCTTCCTGTACCAATCTTTGAAATAAACTGGCATATGACTCTCCAATTGGTGTGAAGCTATCTCTCGACTTCTGCCTCATTTCATTGTTTGGCTTGGATAGAAAATCTGGCTTAGAAGGGTTTTGGTATGTTTGTGGAGTTAGAGGATGACTTTGGGGTGTTGGGGTATGCCATTGTGGGTAAGATAAGGGTTGGATATGTGGTTGTGCATTATACAATGGATATGGATGTGGAGGAATAGAGTACAATGGATTTTGGGAGTGATTATGTGGAGCCTGGGTATAAACTTGAGCTTGAGCCTGAGATCGACGACGATGTGGTCTTCTTGACCTTTCGTGCTGTCCAACTATATTTGCAGATGCATCTTCCTCATTCTTTTTCTCCCCAACACTTCCTGAACCATTTGGAATTACTTGAGTAGTCGCTTTTAATGCTGCTAAACTCACAATGCGACCAGTCTTAATTCCCTCTTCTATCATCTCCCCCATTTTAAGGACCTCAATGAACGGCTTGCCTAATACAGGTAACAAGTGTTGATAATATGTTTCGTCCTGTGCTTGAATAAAAACCTCCACTATTTTGTGTTCTTTCATTGGCGGTTTTACTCTAGCAGCTTGTTCGCGCCATCTGATCGCATATTCCCTGAAACTCTCAGTATTCTTCTTTGTTATACTAGTTAGGGATTTTTCGTCAGGGATCAACTCCACATTGTATTGAAATTGTTGCACAAATTCGTTAGCTAGGTCATCCCAACT
>NW_025838920.1:0-1222 GCF_002878395.1 Capsicum annuum | reverse complement strand
TTGAAAAAGCCGAAGCCTTCATCAAAAAATGGAAAGAAAAAGACAAGCCATGACATGACTGTTTGATAAAAATCTCTGTTGTAACAGTAAAAACACTATGCACAGGGCCCCATATATTACTGTGCAAGATTCCATTTTCTATTATTTATAGGCGCCTCATTCTCAGATAGAGGCATCAAGTTTTTCTTTGAATTCTCTTTGAAAAAACCTCTCCCCTCTCTCTCTAATATCTCTCTTTGTAATATCAGATGATTAAATAAACAAGAAGTTACTACTATTTCCGTCTGGTGTCCAGATAGTCAGGTACATATCTTTTTACTTATTGTAATCATTCAATTAAAACTTCTACCATAATCCAGCTGTGATTATGTCCGACTAACGATTTCTTATATCCATGTTAAATGTCTAACTTCACTGATATATTAACTATGAAAGCTCCAGACTCTATCTAGATATAAAAGAATCTTTGGATTTTTTTGACTTGGTTCCGAAATGGAGGTACAGTCGAGTTTAATACATTTATGTTAGCCTTGTCTCTGTGACTCCGTCTAGTAAGTTGTGCCTCTTAAGTCCGTATTATTGAGAAAGGGCGAATTTTGCACAATTAGAACTTCTAGACTCACAGGTCTAGCATAAGATTATTAAATCTCTGACAGGCCCCATGTTTGGGTAAAAGAGTGTCCATACAGTCATAAAATTACTCGAGATTCTTTTCTATTTCGGTTGGTGCTTTGGTTTGGTCTTCCGACTTAGGCTTAATCCGATATTATTAGGAGGACTGGTAGGCTGAGTGGCATACCCCAGCCTAAGAGATCCTGTAATGGTATCAAAGCCTGTGAATTTTCATAGTAAATATGTTAAGTGAGGTGAAGATTTTTAGCATAGATACAAGACTCTTATAACTATGGATATGGGAGAAGTTAGTACTAAAAATACAAAACTAGAAGAGGTAGATTTACCTCAAGATATGGATCTACTGAATAAATGAACAATTCCTAAAGTTGAATTAAAAACCATATATGAATATGGATTTTTTGATAAAATAAAACATAAACAGATTATTAAAACAACTGAACAATCTCTTGCTTTAAATGCTGATGAACAGACTCTTCAACTCCTAAATAAGCGTGATATTGATATTTTTAAACGTAATTATAATTATATGCATATTGGCTTTAGTACAAATTGTCTTTCGGCCTCTAACTCTAAAGGGTCTTCCCGA
>NW_025838919.1:0-1269 GCF_002878395.1 Capsicum annuum | reverse complement strand
TTTTTTCTCTTTCATTAATGCTTAAATCATTTTTCTTCTTGATTTTTTCTCCTCCATTAATGATCTCCTAAAATCTCTCTCATTTTTTTTTTTAAATCTATTGATACATATATAAATTTATTTACTTATTCATACATGTTTATTTTTTTTAATGTTGATTCATATGAATGATAAATATGATATCATTATATGGGTATTATGATAATTCATACGATAAATACATTTTGTATGATTTTAACGGGTGATATATATGATATTAATAGGTGATACGTATTGTATTATGGTGATTCATATAGTAGATACAATTATTATTTCAATTATTGGGTGATTCATATGATATTAATGGGTGATATATATGGTATTATGGTGATTCATATGATATTAATGGGTGATATATATGGTATTATGATGATTCATATAGTAAATATAATTATTTATTTTAATTATTGGGTAATTCATATATATGATATTATGTTGATTCATATGGTAGATACAATTATTTATTTCAATTATTGGGTGATTCATACAATATTAATGGGTGTTGGGTGATATATATGATCTTGTGGTGATTCATATGTTATTAATGAAAGGTAATGGTGTAGTCAGTGTAGGAAACAAAAGTAATAATATTTTTAAAAAAGACTAAAAGCAAAATCGAAACATAATTAAAATTAAATCTAAAAAAAGCAGACTAAAATTAAAGATAAAATTAAAGACGAAAAAAAAGAAAAAATACCAAAAAAAATATATCTTTCATAATTAAAGACAAAAAAAGAGAAATAACTAAAACACCTAAATTAAATCTGAGAAAAGAGAAAAATTAGATATCTTTCCTTAAATGAAAGAATACAATGGATAAAAGAGAATCTATTATTTCCTTAAATAAATATCTTGTTAGTTTCAAATGTATCACTTTTTTATATGTATCACCATATAACATATGTATCACATTTCAAAAAACCGGGACAAAATGTAGTTAACAAAATAATTAGAATTTTATGTAATATCACTTAAAGATTCAAGGATTTATGTAAGTTTATAGGTATTTCATTTGTTTTTTAAATGATCATCAATATTTTCAAATTAGCACAATAAAAAATGATGATAGAGATACACGTTATAATAAAGTGTCAATTATATTAATGCTTTTTTATAGAATCATACAAAACAACTAAAAATTAAAAAATGGTCAATTTATAAATTTATTTTGAAGGAGTTTAGAGAATGAAATTCAACCTATTTGATGAAAGTTAAAATTAATCATATCAT